>NC_056627.2:196136960-196436960 GCF_002870075.4 Lactuca sativa
TAATTATTCAGTCCAGTCCAACATGTCTCATTCTAAGGGCCCAATATCATACAACCATCTAGGCCCAAACTATGGCCCATTTATGTCCCAATTTTCCAAATTGGGCCTAATCCTTCATATGGGCGTTACCTTAAATCCCAACTAACTACTATAGTCCATTTGATTATTCTTGGATGGACCAACACAAAGCCCAAGTGAATATTAGGGTTTTCTCACTTAGCCCATTAAGGACTTAATCCATTAAGTCCTTTACTCTACTAGATAGTTGATATGGAGAAATTGGGCTTAATACACAATCCAATCTCAATGGCGCAAAAGTAGGTCCAATAAGTCCAAGGCCCAAATACTTGTTACTAGGGTTTTTCACTCAAACATGGCCCAAATAAGTCTTTAAGCCCATTTAGGTCTTGTTAGGTCCATTAGGGCTTGCTTGCGGGGCACCACCCACTACCACCTCGGGTAGTGGTGGCCAATAGCGGCTCACGGCGGTGGCCACCACCTTACGGTGGTGGTTACTATTATTATTTTCATTATTCCATGCAATTACAATTACAAGGCTTTATCCAAAATACATACACTAACTAATATACATAAACACACAGCTACCCTATGGTGGCCGGCGGTGGCTTGTGCCGGCAACCACCACCTCACGGTGGTGGTGGCCCTTTCTCGACTTTCCGTCCCAACGAAACTACATACATCACGCACACCAAAAAACAATACGCCAACACACACCTAAACACATAGCAGCACATACAACCACCTTCAACGGTGGCCGGTGGCGACAGGAACGCAACGGTTGTGGGCGACAACAACTTATCTTCTTCAACAGTCTTCGTCAACGAGGGTGGCGGCTAGGGTTAGCGGTATTAGCTGGCGAATGACAATAGCAACAACGGCCGAAGGTGGCCCCTGCTCGGTTTTCATTAACGGCAACGTTAACAGCCATCCTCACGGAGAGAAAAGGGGCAGAAGTGGTGCCGTTTGACGACAACACTACAGTTCCAGTGCTACAGCGACGGTTATGAGCTGAAGCAGCCACCCAAACGCGAACCAAAAGAAGAGGGAGGAAAAGGAACGTCCAAAAATCCAACAATGCTGCCCTAACATCATTTCCGACAGCCATGGCGATCCTTCGATGCACACAACATCCCGACAGTGAGGCTAGAGGCATTTAGACGGCAAAGTAGCGGTGGCAACGGGCCCTTGACTGGTCGGAACGACAATTGAGGTGGCGGCCGTCTTCACGCATGGTGGCTAGAAGCTAATCTGAAGGGAGGGTGGAGGGATAAGGGCGGCGGCTAGAGATTGAAGGTGTAGAGTGTGACGGCTCCTCAAAGAATGCTAGGGTTAGGGTTTCCGAATGGATTATATACCTGGTGCTTTTCCAATTCATTTCCATAATGATGAATTTGGTCCCTCCTTCTCATTCTTCTTTCAAGTAGGTCCAGAATTTACCTTTTTACCCTTACTCCTAAAATCCTTTACAATTTAAGCCAAAGACTTACACTTTAGCCCTTGACCCCACAAATATTTGCAACTTAAATCCAACATATACTAAACAGCCTCTGACTTCCAAAATATTCACAAACTAAATCCGAAACTTACACTTTTAACCCTCAACTTTCAAAATTCTTTGCAACTTAGTCCGAGTGTTACATTTATTAATTTCTTTAAATAAACGGGGCGTTACAACTCTCTCCCACTTAAATTAGATTTTTTCCTCGAAATCATTTCTTACCATTCCGTACGCACCCAACTACTCAAGTATCATGACCACAATCTTGGGCACACCCTAGCTTTCCCAGGGCAACCAAAACTATCCCTCGCAGTGTCCTAGAACCTAAAGATAAGCGAATTTCTTGCATTAGGATCACATTACTCACTTTGAAATCTGATGTCTCAGGATGATCTGACCCTGTAACTGACGACCCACACTGAATCATTACTGCTGACTCCAATCCACTTGTCTCTTAGCTGCCTACTCGTCTTTTGATAACTCAAGGCTCCCACTAAAAGAACAGAATCACAGACCCCCTATCCCTGCGATTCACTTATACGTTGCCAAAGCTTATATAATCCTGCTATAAGTGACTTAGCATAACCCAAGCTATCTGCGACTCTAACCATACATGAAATCCCCAAATACCATTACCGCTTAAGACACTGGCTGTCTGAAGCATTGAAATTTCTAAAACACTGAACTGTCTGAAACACTTACTTCCTAAACACTGAACTGCCTGAAATGTTGAACTGCCTGAAACAAAGAACTGTCTGAAATACTGAACTGCCTGAAACACGGAACTGCCTGAAATAGCATGCTGCTAAATGGATGCATTCCAACATCTATCAACACCTTCTTGGTCTCAATTCATTCGTTAGTCATCTGAAATACCGGTTTCCAGCTTGACTACAGAGCCAAAACACTCCCACTCAGTCGTCTCACACGACTCTTGAACGAAATCCTTTTCTGGAACTAGTTGCCACTAGTTATCATGCCACTGTGACTCTACTACTTTTTTATCTAACCGATCGGGTCCATGCATCGAATCCTGTTATCATCAAATCCAAGACTAAAAGTGATTGCTACCTGACCAATGGTAGCCTTATCTCACACGTTCTTTAGCATTCCATTGCTTTTCTAATCCCATAACTATAGTGGCGCTCCTACCATCTTAACATTGGCTTAACCAGGTATAATATGTATGGGTAATTCTGAAATCCAATCCGTGGATTTCCATATCCTCACTGCTACACCCAAATTGGTGGGTACTATTGTTCTTTCCGCGTCCTAACAACACACTCACGCTGTCTACCAACCTAGTAAATGTTACGGCTACACCCGCAAAGTTACAACACTCCATCATTGTCTGGTTGCTAGTGAATGCTACGGCAACTCCTGCAGACTTACAACACTCTAACACTATTTGGCTGCTAGTGAATGCTATGGCTACACCCTCAAACTTACAACACTCTAACATTGGATTGAATACACACTTGACCCGCACTCAAGTGAACTCATGTCCTGACTGGAATCCCCAACCTGATTCCCTAACGCTTGCTAGAAAACATTACGGGGATGCGGTCTCCTTATTGGCAAGTTTTTCTGAACTTCTATCTCACACTATCCTCAAATCATATAACCGCTTAGGCTTTCTTTCTTCCTGACAAGGATGCGAAACTTATCCCATCTTCATAACCTCTCTTGCTTCAGAATCCTTGGGTGATTCTCCCCTACTTTGATTCAGCTAGTGCCTTATAACACTTAAAACTGGAAAAATTCTCAACTCTTCCTACCATTCTAAGCCCAATCCGTTGAAAACCACGCTTACCATTGCTAGTGATTCAATACTAGCCAATTCAAAAGATCACACCACCTCCAAGAGCCCAAATAGATCTCCGTGAATAACCCGCTAGACCCAGGAAACTCCGAATCTCAATTGGAGACCTCGGAATCTCCGATTGCATCACGACATCTATCTTGGCCGGATTGACTAGAATACCCTTCTGATTGACAAGGTGCCCAAGAAATTGCACCTCGCTCAACCAGAACTCACATTTGGAGTACCTTGCAAAAAGTCTCTCCCTTCTTAAAGTCTCCCGCACCTCCCTCAGGTGCTTCTCGTGCTGCTCCTCAGTCTTGGAATAAACCAAGATGACGATGTACTCTCCCAATCCCGTGATTTGGGGATATGATCTTTCGCTATTCGCTAATAATTCTAGGTATGCAATTGGCATATGCCATTTTCTTGGAAGTATAATTCAAACACAAACGGAGGATAACCCAGAGTCACGCTTACTCAACCCCTGGAACGGAAGACTCTATCGTGCAGTTTCCCGCACGTGCTGTACTGCGTCTAACCCTGCCGGTCTCTCAAAAGTTGATCTAAAATCTAGGGTCTCCTCCCGAGACCCCTTAATATAAGCAACTGATCTGATTCCCTCTTACCAATGTGCCCCAAGTCCATATCTCGTCCTCAAACTCCAGAAGTCATATCATTCAGGGTCTTGCACCCAGAGATACTCAAGATCTCCCTGCTATCACTCAACAATATGTTTTAATAACTTTCCTTCTTTATTTCCTCATCTGCTGCATACTGTGGTACCACATAAGCTCTCTCCCGAGACTTGGCAGTGAGCTCTGCCCTAGTCTGTGACAACCCGAAATTTATCCCGCCATTTTTAACCTCTTCTTCCGTTAATAAGCCTCGCTTTATTTAAATTGTTCGTTAACCTTTTTGGATTGGTTAATTAAATTGGGACTTTTTATAATGACTTCATAAGGGTTGAAACAAATTAGAAACACCCTCAATATCCCTTGAAAAGTTTTAGTTTCAACCAAGTCAAATTACGACCATTTAATCGGGTGCGACCAAAAGCCCCGTTTAACGTCAGTATCAGGTAGATTTGCACCGAGCCACAAACTCAAACCCCTATATCAAGGTGAGTGGACTCCATTTGGAAACTTTCCACCCTCTCTCTACTCTCTCTTTCTCTACAATTTGCTTTCGATCCAAAAATGTCCATTTCGAGCTCCAAAATCGTAGGTACTCTATCCTAACTTGTTGTGTAGCTTAGTTAACATGCATATTCGTTTTTAAGACATCAAATAGGGGCCAAATCATGTGTTTACGGCCCAAGAACATTCTTGGACCGTAAACACCCTTAAGTGGGGTTTTGAAGCCCCAAAACCCCTCTAAATTACCCCTAGGGCTTAGATATGACTTGTGGACTTACACCTACGAGCGTAGAACACCAAAACCTTGCATTTTGGAGAGTAAACATGATTTTATGGCCCAAGAACACTCTTGGACTGTAAACCCCTCTTCAAGGGCCGTGAACACCTTTTAAGGGGTTAGAATTGCCCTCAAACACCTCCTATGGTTTGGGTAAATGTCTAGAATCAACCACAATTGAAGTAGGGGCTTTAAACATTAAAGAAACTATGGACATAGGAGTTTACGACCGTAAACCCCCTGGGATTGGTCCATGGGCCGTAAACTCCATAGAATGGCCAAATGATGCCCTAACTCTCCTATATGGCTTGGAAAAATGCATATAAGTTAATACCCATCCATTTAAGACCTTAATACACAAAAGTAAGGGGCTAGTAGGATTTTACGGCTGTAAACTCCCAAGAATGGTCTATTTGAGGCCTTAAACCCTTCAAAAGCCCTAGATTTGAGCCTAGCTTAATTCCACTAGTGAGATAATACCTTAAATCATCCAAGAGCACACCACCCATGAGTTTACAGCCGTAAACGCATGGGGATATGGTCTTAGGTCCATAAACTCTATAAAGATTTTACTCTTGAAGAGTAAACTCCCTAACTAGGCCATACACTCCCTTATTTGCAACCCAATAGCCTCCTAGCACTTGACCAAAGTGTTTTCCGCACATTAGGATGCGTATACGTATTTAATTAGTATTATAATTACTAATTGTATGTAAACATATGTCATCATATGTTAATAGGTCACTGAGTGTGTTCAAGTCTTTACTTGACACTGAGCACCCAACCGGCACCTCCGCCCGATCCACTTACAACAGGTGAGTTCATACCCCTAAATTAACCTTTTTAAATGTTTTTACATGCTTTTATGGGGGGAATACAAGTTAAAACATGCTAGTTATCATATCAATCATATGTGATTAATAAACCGCATGCATAAGGATTTATCACACTTTCAGTTGTTTTACCAAGTATAATACTATAGATGGTTTTCCAAAATGTCTTTACTTGTTTAAATCTTTTCTCAAATTAT
Source organism: Lactuca sativa (assembly GCF_002870075.4). Taxonomy (NCBI): domain Eukaryota; kingdom Viridiplantae; phylum Streptophyta; class Magnoliopsida; order Asterales; family Asteraceae; genus Lactuca; species Lactuca sativa. Next base: position 196,142,727 of record NC_056627.2, read on the forward strand.
CTCTCGTGCTGTATGTTTTACTTCTACACCAGTTACAACAGTGTTTTAAACAAAGGTTTTCTTTACTTATTTTGTGTTATCAAATTATATTCAAAACGTGTTTATGAACGATTTTCAAAGCTTGTTTTACATAAAGATATCAAGTCGTAAATTCTTCTTTTTAAAGGTTTTCCAAAGGTTTTACCAAAGTTTTCTTCTATACTTCTATACTTCTACTTCGTTAAATGCATTCCTGTACTTGTATAGTTATATAAATAATGTTTAAAAGACTTAGGAAGGCTAGTTCGCCCTATTTCCTTTACCTCGTTGGGATGTGGTCTGGTGGGTATCGGATATCTGTCCGAAGGTCGTTTAAACATTAGTTATATATCATATATACACATATAGACATAAAGGTTTACATCGACCAGTTCATTTCCCTTGGGTAGCAAGGGCATCCTTCCATTCATCATTCATAGATCAGAGACACTAGTAACTATTATAGGAATAGTTAGGAGGTTCTATTTACTCTTTCTAGTATGAGAATGCTAATGGAATCAGTTCATTCACGAGTCTATATCATTTCTACAGCGCCTCTAATAGAATTCAGAATACGAGATGCATCCTCAGGACACGGATCTCCCCATCGTCAAGTTGGTAACCAGAATCTCCTGGAGGGAGAGCGGGCATTGTGTGTATAGATCTATACGGGACTGACACTCTCGCACCCTGACTGCTAGCTATAGTCATCGGCCTACCAAGCCAAGGGGTGACAAATGACACATTTATTCCGACGCTTGCAGGGTGTCAAGTACTCTAGTGTCAATCAGTATGGTTACGAGTATCTCCATGTTTACCTTATAATTCATGGCCTTAAGATAACGAGAATTAACACTGTATTTATGAAACAAAACTCTTAGGATTACTCTTTGTTTTAGACCTTGCTAGTGGTATCGTTCATTTGATACTGTCTGGGGTCTGTGTTTCTTTGTTTTAGACCTTGCTAGCTGTATTGTTCAGTTGATACTGTCTGGGGTCTGTGTTTCTTTGTTTTAGACCTTGCTAGTTGTATCGTTCATTTGATACTGTCTGGGGTCTGTGTTTCTTTGTTTTAGACCTTGCTAGTTGTATCGTTCATTTGATACTGTCTGGGGTCTGTGTTTCTTTGTTTTAGACCTTGCTAGTTGTATCGTTCATTTGATACTGTCTGGGGTCTGTGTTTCTTTGTTTTAGACCTTGCTAGCCGTATCGTACATTTGATACCGCATGGGGTTTGTGTTTCCTTTCGTTAGACTGAGCCAGGCGTATCATTGATTCGATACTCTCCTGGAGTCTATGATTTCTTTTGCCTTAGTCAGCAGTATTTTCTGCTGAGGCATATGTTATTTTCCCCTAGTATTTTTCACTAGTGATATTCTCCTACTTTCTTTAAAGTCAAAATACCGTATTTTGGTAATGATAGCATTTCAGGGAAAATTTCTCTTTAAAACATAACACTGTCGAGTCTTGGTAGAAGACTGCTTTTAATTAGAAAATATAGGATTTTCTGGAAAGGACGCTAATACACCGTAGATTCTAAACTAGTACTTTTTATAAAGTTATTTTGAATAAAATGCATACTTACACAAATGACACTAAATACTTATGAACTCACCAGCATTAAAAAAAATGTTGATACTCGCTTTCAAAATAACTTGTATTCTCAGGTCAGCAATAGATAGGTACACCCGAGAGCTTTTGTGAAGCCAGCCTAGAACCGAGCTGCATCTATACTAGTTTCTGTATTACTTTGATGTCTCTATAAAATGTAACTTATGTAAACTATTACTATTAATTCAATGGTTGTTGTACTTTAATTACTATACTGCATATGTTGTGATACTTGACATGACGTCATCCACCCTAAAACGTTTCCGCCGTTCCGGTTTTGGGGTGTGACAGATTGGTATCAGAGCTTTATTTATAATGAGCTCAATATATATGAATTCATAAAAGATATACAACCTATAAATACATAGGGATAAAACAGTCTGACCAAGAAGTATACTTTAAAATATAATCATATTTTGCCAAAGTATAAGAACATCCAGAATCTAAACACCCGAACAAAGTATCACAAGAAGAACAAGAATAAAAGTCTTCGAATGTTGAGCATTACCATAAAACCTGGGAAGTTATGTAATCTTAAGCTGGAATAAATGTAACCTGATCAACTACATTTATTCGAGATGCGATGAACGTGTGCTTGGGAGTGATAGTGGTGTTGCAACAAGTCCGAAACTTACCAAATAGGAATGCTAGAGCCAAACATAAAGTTTAAAATACTATGGGAATACTTTGGAATACTAAAAGACTCACATTAATCCCAGAATCATATTCAGAAGTTAAGAATCAAACAAGAAATTAAAATACCATAGGGGTATTTTAGGATCCATAGATAACCTTGTGTGAAAAACTAAAAAGAACCCTTATTGATATACCTATGAGTACAAAGGGTACACTTCCAAGGTTATATATAATAAGGATCCCATAGACTGAGAATGTGTGGTTTCGCTCTATTTCCTTTTCCTTGTTTGGATGTGGATATAGAGTAGTATCACATATTAGAAGGCCTATCGGATCTACGTTACATATAATTTGTGTGCCCTATGTAATTGTAGCAGGACTCGATATGGATCACTCAGTGAAATGTTAATAATCTCTTAGGATTCTTTAGACATTTCCATTCTCGCACGAACCCTGTAGAAAACCCTATCTACTTCAGTGTTTGACAGAAGAGTTGGTTCAGACCCAGAAGAGGTTCATTGAGAAGATTTCCAGTTCAGAAATAAATGAACCCAGGCTAGACTACAGAAACCACCAAGTGCCTATACCTTTTAGGGACATCGGTGGGAAATTCGCCTGAACTTCTGAGATTTCCAGTTATCCATCATGAAATGATGACACTCAGAGTCAGGATCAGAAGTAAGGCGGAGTAAAGATTTAGTATGTCTACACAAGAAGAGAACCCTAGGTATCTATCCGAAGAAAACCAACGCCGGTCCCAGTCAAGGATATGAGGTAGACAGAGGGAGCCAGTACATGGAACCCGAGAAGTGTCTTTTCCTCGTATTGGTCATGCTATTGCACCCATAAAATAATACAATTTAGTGAGTTAGTGATTACACTACTCACACTATGTGTTAGGTAAATCTCCTTTTCCCCGTCGCAAGTAATACGATTAGATCGGATCTCAAAACCTTGATTGAGAATGTTTAGCCATAAGCCTTCATGAGCCTTTTCTTCTGTGATTTCGTTCCGAACTTCCCTCAAATCTTTCCAAACCGGAGAGTGAACCTTTCCCAGTATAAAGGTAACTTAGTAGGAACGACTCCCATCTTATGGCTTTTCTGATACCCGTACTCCTACCTTGAATACTCGGACTACATCATAGGGATGTAGGTCGACACTCAGACAACCAATATCCGAGGCGCGGGAAAAATTTATGTCTAATATAGTAAGGACAGATACGTCCAGAGTTAACCATCGTCTCTCATCAGCTTGTGTTCCTCTCCGTTTAGGAAAACCATGCATCCGAAGAAGCGTAACCAATCCACTGGCAAGAAACCGACTCTCCTATTCGATGAAGCTACGTTCCAAGCTGCAGTCTCGGCAGCCGTAGCAGCTGTCATGGCTCAACTAAATGCTAACAACGCCAATGTTAGCAAGTGCCTTATCGGGAATTCCGATCCAAGTAATGGACAACAGCAACCAACCTATGTGTACCCAGCCACCCAAGAACCTCAACCAAATCCACTGAAGAGTAAGTTCAAGAACGAGGAGGGAAGTACCTCGGCTGAAGGACCTTCCGAAGAGCAACGAGTTGAGACAGTTAATACCCCTGCCAACCCTTCCATCCAGACTTCAAGAAGACCTTACCTAGGAAACCTTCCCCACTGCAGCAAGTGTAGCTACCATCATCATGGTATCTGTCGAGAACTCTTTATTGCTAGGTGCAACATGAAGGGGAATACCGATCGCGTCTGCAGAACCCCGATTGAATTCATCACGTCAACCACCAATGTGGCGACCAATCCAGTTTGCCGTCTATGTGGTGAGATTGGACACTTCAAGAAGGACAGTCCAACCGAAGGAAACGACAAAGGCGCAAGAGGAGTCTAACTCAAAATGCCTAAGGAGGAGCATCGCGGAACTCGGTAGATTTTTGGTACGTCTCTCAATCTCAGATAACTAATCGAAAACATTAAAAGGCTAATTCTAAATGTAATTACTTCCCCGTTAAGGCGAAAGTCACAACACTGTTATAATATTTAAAATTTCATCAGGTAGAGCTATAATGGCTCGACATATACATTAAAGGCATGTATATTTAAGATGGATAGACCTATAGTGAGTGATGCTGCCTCATTTCTTGTTCCTCGTTTCGTTGTGGATTTAAGGCAGAGTCGCTCTGTCAACAGTCCTCCCCACCTTAATTATACATGACTAGTATATGATAGGCGACTATAGAAAGGCCTTGTGAGAATCCATTCATGAAAGGTACCCTATTCAGAAACACTCAGGACCCCCTATAGTTCCGCATCGACTCTATCGGTCCTAGTATCCGCGACAGTGATACACATGATGAAACCCGAGATGCCAAGAACTTGGGTGCCCATTCAGCACATGACCCTATCGACCCTCACTCTATATCATGTCGATGTACGCCAATTTCGACGCCCTTATCAATCATGGTTTGACTTAGTGCAACCATGTGTAAATCCCTAGTGCTGTGTAAAAAGAACTTTCACAGTAGCCATTTCGGAAAATAAAGGTTCTTCCGAATCTAAAAATATTAAAACCTAATGTGATCCGTCAGCCGTCCCTCTTGTCTCAAACCTTCCAAAGTACCCAGGAGAAGGGTACAACGCGTTGTTAACCAACCCCTTCTTAGACAGATAGAAACCGAAGTGAAAGACACTACAGACATTCCAAAAGATGTTAACCACCTAAAACCCACTCCTTAGAACCCTGGAAGGACCCTTCACACCTCACAATCAGGTTCGTGAATCAAGAGGATAGAACTCATGGGACTGACTACTATAACTGAGTATATGCATAAGGGTGGTATATAATTGAGATCTAAAAGATTTAAGACGTCTGCTTCCTCCCTACTCCCCGTTCCTCATTGGGTTGTGGGTCTGGGATGGAGTCGCACAATTGAACATCCTACTGACCTCAATTATATATGGCTTGCATACACCAAGTACTAGTGGTTAAGCCAAGTATGAGCTCTACCACGAACCTCATAGTAAAACCCTTCATCCTATCCCATAAAATAGGAGCTAGAGTCAAGAGAACCACTGCGGGTTGAGCTACTATAATGACCACAAATCCGAAATTTGTTGGCATCCCGGTTAAGCCAACATAGTAGCTAACACCCTTAGTGGTAAAGAAATCTGAGTCGTAAGAGCCAAGGACATTGACTGCGACCATCCATTCACGTTTAATCCCACGAGTTAAGCATCTCAGCGAATATCCCGGAACCCTGGAAGCTGAGATAAGTTAAACCCTGAGAAGAGTGGATGAGAAGACTAGAAGTTCCGAGTAATGAAACCCTATACCTCTAGACTTAACCTAAATCAAGAAGACTCAGAAACCCCGGAAGAGTAGTTGCAGAAGATACTCACACTACTCAGGCATTTCGTCCTCCCCGTTACCGACGAGTAGTGCCTAGGACACTCCGCCCCCTCACATGTAAGAAGTCACCATCGCCCTGTAGACAATAGACTGCATTCTACGAAGTGAATACTAGAATGCTAAGAACGACATGATAACCTCCGCAACCAAGAATACTTGAATAAAGTAAAAAAGTAGGTTGCATTAAGCCTTATAACCCAGATCCCGAAGAGATTATAGACTTGATGCCAGTCTAGGTGTTAGTCGATGAGTTATACAAGAGCACGCGCTTTCCACAACTAAAATAAACCGATGCCTTAGAGATAAGAGCATGTCTTAAAGATTCATTGGACTACTAGGTGTTCTAAGAATATTATCTCGTGCAGAGATAGTAGAACCACCTCCTGAGGTAGTCCAACACTTCAGAAAATCTTTAAGGATTGAGTTAGCCTTGAGCATAGATTGCTATTCATGAAATACCAAAGCAAGTAAGAGCATGATTCCTTCCCATTAGGAATCATATTGTGAAAGCGTCAACTAGACGATGATGAAAAGTTTCAAAACTTTCTAGACATTCGTCTGGTAAAACCCTATCTCACCAACTACGAGAGTTTTCATTAGAAACATCTTGAGAACCAGAAGTGCAGGATCATTTCGCACTAGGTTGAGATAGAGGCCTGCAGTAAACAGATACTCGTAGACATCCAATTCATCTGATGATCCAGAAAACCTCTGAAAGCCAATCAACAAGAAACACAAATCCAAGGATAACCCGAGCTTTCTAAGAACCAACCTGAAGGACTACACTCCCAGTATGAGAGAACGTTTGGAACTTCAGAATGGTGATCACGTCAGCGATGATATCGCCATAGGAGTACACTATGTTCTAAGTACTGAAAAGCTCTACCTTTTCGAGAGCTTAGGACCATCCGAGATTCTTTACAAATTGGTCCAACCCTCGTCAGACTGCGACTACCTTCGGAAATTCCATTAGTTTCACCCCAAATCAAATCCACTTCTTAGACTTGAAAAGTAATTGCCCGAATTCACTCTTTATATCCCACTCATCTTGATAGAAACCATTGGGAACCCTAATTTCGTAGACAAACCGGTAGGAATCGCTAGCTAAACAAAACGGAATCCGCATCCCGTAAGTGAAGGTTTGCTAGAACGCCAAGCAAAGGCCAGAGTTCACTTGGGAGTGCGAAGACCAACCGAATAGGAAGTGCCCTCATACCCCTACCCGATTGTTCATTTTCACTTCCTTCCCTAAATCCAAATTTCGGGACGAAATTCCCTCTAACGGGGGGATGATGTGACAACCCGAAATTTATCCCTCCATTTTAACTTCTTCTTCCATTAATAAGCCTCACTTTATTTAAATTGTCCGTTAACCTTTTCAGATTGGTTAATTAAATTGGGACTATTTATAATAACTTCGTAAGTGTTGAAACAAATTAGAAACACCCTCAATATCCCTTGAAAAGTTTTAGTTTCAACTATGTCAAATTATGACCATTTAATCGGGTGCGATTAAAAGCCCCGTTTAACATTAGTATTTGGTAGATTTCCACCGAGCCACAAACTCAAACCCCTATATAAGGGTGAGTGGACTCCATTTGGAAACTTTCCACCCTCTCTCTACTCTCTCTTTCTCTACAATTTGCTTTCGATCCAAAAATGTCCATTTCGAGCTCCAAAATCGTAGGTACTCTATCCTAACTTGTTGTGTAGCTTAGTTAACATGCATATTCGTTTTTAAGACATCAAATAGGGGCCAAATCATGTGTTTACGGCCCAAGAACATTCTTGGACCGTGAACACCCTTAAGTGGGGTTTTGAAGCCCCAAAACCCCTCTAAATTACCCCTAGGGCTTAGATATGACTTGTGGACTTACACCTACGAGCGTAGAACACCAAAACCTTGCATTTTGGAGAGTAAACATGATTTTATGGCCCAAGAACACTCTTGGACTGTAAACCCCTCTTCAAGGGCCGTGAACACCTTTTAAGGGGTTAGAATTGCCCTCAAACACCTCCTATGGTTTGGGTAAATGTCTAGAATCAACCACAATTGAAGTAGGGGCTTTAAACATTAAAGAAACTATGGACATAGGAGTTTACGGCTGTAAACCACCTAGGATTGGTCCATGGGCCGTAAACTCCATAGAATGGCCAAATGATCCCCTAAGTCCCCTATATGGCTTGGAAAAATACATATAAGTTAATACCCATCCATTTAAGACCTTAATACACAAAAGGAAGGGGCTAGTAGGAGTTTATGGCCGTAAACTCTATGTTTACTGTCGTAAACTCCCAAGAATGGTCAATTTGAGGCCTTAAACCCTTCATAAGCCCTAGATTTGAGCCTAGCTTAATTCTACTAGTGAGATAAGACCTTAAATCATCCAAGAGCACACCACCTATGAGTTTACGGCCGTAAACTCATGGGGATATGGTATTAGGGCCGTAAACTCTATAAAGATTTTACTCTTGAAGAGTAAACTCCCTAACTAGGCCATACACTCCCTTATTTGCAACCCAATAGCCTCCTAGCACTTGACCAAAGTGTTTTCCGCACATTAGGATGCGTATACGTATTTAATTAGTATTATAATTACTAATTGTATGTAAACATATGTCATCATATGTTAATAGGTCACCGAGTGTGTTCAAGTCTTTACTTGACACCGAGCACCCAACCGGCACCTCCGCCAGATCCACTTACAACAGGTGAGTTCATACCGATAAATTAACCTTTTTAAATGTTTTTACATGCTTTTATGGGGGGAATACAAGTTAAAACATGCTAGTTATCATATCAATCATATGTGATTAATAACCCGCATGCACAAGGATTTATCACACTTTCAATTGTTTTACCAAGTATAATACTATAGATGGTTTTCCAAAACGTCTTTACTTGTTTAAATCTTTTCTCAAATTATCTCTCGTGCTGTATGTTTTACTTCTACACCAGTTACAACAGTGTTTTAAACAAAGGTTTTCTTTACTTATTTTGTGTTATCAAATTATATTCAAAACATGTTTATGAACGGTTTTCAAAGCTTGTTTTACATAAAGATATCAAGTTGTAAATTCTTATTTTTAAAGGTTTTCCAAAGGTTTTACGAAATAATGTTTAAAAGACTTAGGAAGGCTAGTTCTCCCTATTTCCTTTTCCTCGTTGGGATGTGGTCTGGTGGGTATCGGATATCCGTCCGAAGGTCGTTTAAACATTAGTTATATATCGTGTATACACGTATAGACATAAAGGTTTACATCGACCAGTTCATTTCCCTTGGGTAGCAAGGGCATCCTTCCATTCATCATTCATAGATCAGAGACACTAGTAACTATTATAGGAATAGTTAGGAGGTTCTATTTACTCTTTCTAGTATGAGAATTCCAATGGAGTCAGTTCATTCGCAAGTCTATATCATTTCCCCAGTGCCTCTAATAGAATTCAGAATACGAGATGCATACTCAGGACACGGATCTCCCCGTCGTCAAGTTGGTAACCAGAGTCTCCTGGAGGGAGAGCGGGCATTGTGTGTATAGATCTATATGGGACTGACATTCCTGCACCGTGACTGCTAGCTACAGTCCTCGGCCTACCAAGCCAAGGGGTGACATATGTCACATTTATTCTGACGCTTGCAGGGCATCAAGTACTCTAGTGTCAATCAGTATGGTTACGAGTATCTCCATGTTTACCTTATAATTCATGGCCTTAAGGTAACGAGAATTAACACTGTATTTATGAAACAACACTCTTAGGATTACTCTTTGTGTTAGACCTTGCTAGCTGTATCGCTCATTTGATACGTTCTGGGGTCTGTGTTTCTTTGTTTTAGACCTTGCCAGCTGTATCGTTCATTTGAAACTGTCTGGGGTCTGTGTTTCTTTGTTTTAGACCTTGCTAGCTGTATCGTTCATTTGATATTGTCTGGGGTCTGTGTTTCTTTGTTTTAGACCTTGCTAGCCGTATCGTACATTTGATACCGCCTGGGGTCTGTGTTTCCTTTTGTTAGACTGAGCCCGACCTATCATTCATTCGATACTCTCATGGAGTCTATGATTTCTTTTGCCTTAGTCAGCAGTATTTTCTGCTGAGGCATATGTTATTTTCCCCTAGTATTTTTCACTAGTGATATTCTCCTACTTTCTTTAAAGTCAAATACCGTATTTTGGTAATGATAGCATTTAAGGGAAAATTTCTCTTTAAAACATAACACTGTCGAGTCTTGGTAGAAGAGTGCTTTTAATTAGAAAATATAGGATTTTCTGGAAAGGACGCTAATACACCATAGATTCTAAACTACTACTTTTTATAAAGTTATTTTGAATAAAATGCTTGCTTACACAAATGACACTAAATACTTATGAACTTACCAGCATTTATAAAAATGCTGATAGTCGCTTTCAAAATAACTTGTATTCTCAGGTCAGCAATAGACAGGTACCCCCGAGAGCTTTTGTGAAGCCAACCTATAACCGAGCTGCATCTATACTAGCTTCTGTATTACTTTGATGTCTCTATAAAATGTAACTTATGTAAACTGTTACTATTAATGCAATGGTTGTTGTAGTTTGATTAATATACTGCATATGTTGTGATACTTGACATGACATCATCCACCCTAGAACGTTTCCGCCGTTCCAGTTTTGGGGTGTGACACAGACTCAGTCTTTTGGTGGAGATCTAACAACTCTTGCGCCAACTGTTGCGCCTCAATCGCCTTGGCACACTCTGCCCAGAATCTGGTCTAAAAGTCATCCCATGACATAGCATCAACCGCATCATCACTCAACCTTCTACCAAACTCTTCCTATCAATCTCGTTCTCTGTCCCTCAGGAGACAGGAAGTAAGTCGGATCTTGTCTCCTTTCGAGACGTCTGGTACTAAAAGTGTTGGCGACATCTACCAACCATCTGCTGCTAACAATGGGTTCCCTAACTCCCATGACAATCTGAAACTTCCCACACTCCGAATTCACGAAACATCAACGTACGGGTCCCTATCATGACTGCAACCTCAGTGCAGAAAGCACTCCGCCTGTCATCATAAATCTCTATAATGCCCTCCTTGATCATACTGAGGATCACAGAGTCTGGCCAATGATACTGCACATAATCTCAAATGGAATGAACTCCCTCATCTGATCATCGAGTTGCCCGGCTACAGAGTACGAGCCTGATCCCTCGTCGACACCAGAACTACCATCTGGTCTACTACGTAGTGTCACTATACTCGAAAATATACCATCACTAACATCACAATACTTATCAAAACTCGAGGGATCATCACACACTACAAGTTCCCTGGTCTTATCTCAGCCTTCCTTGATTCAAGTACAGATCCTCTGTTTTCAGTAGTACGGGCCCATACTACCTTCCACATCTATCTGCACTTTCCTCAAGTACTTCCTCGACTCCACCAAGTCCCTTCTACTACTACTGTTGATCTCTTGCTAATCTCATCCTAGGCTTTCCCTAGGGTAATCACCAACCCACTCTCCTCCATCAGCTGCATAAGAAGTCCCTGCTTTATGCCCCTAACTAGCTCGCGAATACTATTACATATTAATCAGACTAGATAATTCTTCGAATGAGAGATCCTACCCTACAACGGTTGGAATCAAGCAAGAGCTGCGAAATAGAGCTAGACCTAACCTTCTGAAATTATTTAGTCCTTGCAATATGTAACTTAACATATTCGTTTACTAGTTAGTGAAAAAAAACTAGAACTCCTAAAATCACAAAGCAAGCAGCATTTGGGCGTTTAGTACACATCATCAAGCATATAATACTCTGCCTATCATACTGACTAATCTATACTAGAATGCACTTCTCAATAAGCTGGTACACATATAACAGGCACATAAGGCATCCTTCCTAGATCCTTAGCCCTAAACTAGCATGCAATTCTTATAAAGCTGATACACATACAATAGACACATAAGGCATCCTTCCTAGATCCTTAGCCCTAAACTAGCATGCAGTTCTCATAGAGCTGATACACATACAATAGGCACATAAGGCATCCTTGCTAGATCCTTAGCCCTAAACTGCCATGCAGTTCTCATAAAGCTGATACTCATATCATAACATGAAAATATATGGGTAATTTGGGAGTACTTACTTGAGCTCGGCTGATTGCATGCACCACACCCTTTTCTCTTTTCAAAGTTCTTTTCACTTTTTCTAAAACTCTTTTCTTTATACTTTTTCTAAAATTGTTTTCTTTTCTCAAAATCCTTTTGTAAACATGGTTTTTCTCTTGAAAACTTTATACCACTTCCTTAGTTCGAGTTCAGACACACCCGAAAGTGTGCCCGAATCCCTCAAACCAAGGCTCTAATACAAACTTGTAACATCCCAAAAACACAGTCTGAAAATTTCATTTAATTTAATAATAAAAACCATAGTCGATAAACCTCATATAAAAATCATAAGCAATGTATCTCAAAATATTAAAACAACTGGCAAGTATATCAGAGTATAAACATCCCAGGCTGAAACAAACGGTGTGTGCACTACAATCTTCCCGAGCTCCTCTTTTGAAAACTGAGTACCTGAAACCAAAACTGAAAACTGTAAGCACAAAGCTTAGTGAGCTCCCCCAAGCTACCACATACCATACAATAACATATAAACACGTATTGGGCCATGCCCACTGCATCGGACCGAAGTCCGGAAACTGCATCGGACCGAAGTCCGGAACTAACCAGGGCCTTGCCCTCTGCATCAGACCGAAGTCCGGAAACTGCATCGGACCGAAGTCCGAAACTAACCAGGGCCTTGCCCTCTGCATCAGATTGAAGTCCATAACTAACCAAGGCCTTTCCCTCTGCATCGGACCGAAGTCCGGAAACTGCATCGGACCGAAGTCTGGAACTAACCAGGGCCTCTCCCTCTGCATCGGACCGAAGTCCAGAAACTGACTGAACATAGCATAGCATAATCATAAATACTAGCATAAACACATATACTGCATGCTACATCGAACCGAAGTCCGGAACACATAACATAAAGACATGCTTGAATCACAAGACATTAAGCACACTGAACTACTGCATCAGACCGAAGTCCGGAACTACTGCTAACTAAACGGGCCGGCATTATGGCCTTAGACCTGTTCCTACTAGAAGGAAACTCACCTCACACTGCTGAAGTCCCGCCGACAGAACCATAGTTGCTCGACGACAGATTCCCAATCTGTCAATATCAAAATAACACCCAATTAATAATTGGGTTCTAACCTATATTCATAAATCCATGCTTGGGGTAAAAGACTACTTTACCCCGTAACTTAGCTTGACTCAAGCCCAAAGCCCAATCCAAAGGCCCAAAAGTCTAATAATGGACCAAGGCCTAACTATGGCCCAATTTTCCAAATTGGGCCCAAACCTCTACATGGACTTCCCTTAAGGCCTAATTATTCAGTCCAGTCCAACATGTCTCATTCTAAGGGCCCAATACCATACAACCATCTAGGCCCAAACTATGGCCCATCTATGGCCCAATTTTCCAAATTGGGCCCAATCCTTCATATGGGCCTAACCTTAAAGCCCAACTAACTACTCTAGTCCATTTGATTATTCTTGGATGGCCTAACACAAAGCCCAAGTGAATATTAGGGTTTTCTCTCTTATCCCATTAAGGACTTAATCCATTAAGTCCTTTACTAGATAATTGATATGGAGAAATTGGGCTTAATACACAATCCAATCTCAATGGCGCAAAAGTGGGTCCAATAAGTCCAAGGCCCAAATACTTGTCACTAGGTTTTTTCACTCAAACATGGCCCAAATAAGTCTTTAAGCCCATTTAGGTCTTGTTAGGTCCATTAGGGCTTGCTTGCGGGGCACCACCCACTACCGCCTCGGGTAATGGTGGCCAATGGCAGCTTATGGCGGCGGCCACCACCTTACGGTGGTGGTTACTATTATTATTTTCATTATTCCATGTAATTAAAATTACAAGGCTTTATCCACAATACACACACTAACTAATACACACACTAACTAATATACACAAACACACAGCCACCCCATGGTGGCCGGCAGTGGCTTGTGCCGGCAGCCACCACTTCACGGTGGTGGTGGCCCCTTCTCGACTTTTCGGCCTAACGAAAATACATACATCTCGCACACCAAAACACAATATGCCAACACACACCTAAGCACATAATAGCACATACAACCACCTTCCACGGTGGCTGGTGGCGACAGGAACGCGACGGTTGGGGGCGATAGCAGCTTATCTTCTTCAACAGTCTCCGTCAACGAGGGTGGCGGCTAGGGTTAGCGGTATCGGCTGGCGAACGGCAGCAACAACAACGGTCGAAGGTGGCCCCTGCTTGGTCTTCGTTAATGGCAACGTCAACAGCCATCCTCACGGAGAGAAAAGTGGCAGAGGTGGTGGCGTTTGACAGCAACACTACAGTTCCAGCGCTACAGCGACGGTTATGAGCTGAAGCAGCCAACCAAACGCGAACCAAAAGAAGAGGGGGGGGGGGGAAAGGAACATCCAAAAATCCAACAACTCTGTCCTGACATCATTTCCGACAGCCATGGCGATCCTCCGATGCACACATCATCCCGACAGTGAGGCTGCTGGCGTTTAGACGGCGAAGAAGCAGCGGCAACGGGCCCTTGATTGGTCGGAACAACAATTGATGGTGGTGGCCGTCTTCATGCATGGTAGCTAAAAGCTAATCGGAAGGGAAGGTGGAGGGATAAGGGTGGCGGCTAGAGATTGAAGGTGGATAGAGTGATGGCTCCTCAAATAATGCTAGGGTTAGGGTTTCCGAATTTATTATATACCCTGGTGCTTTTCCAATTCATTTCCATAACGACGGTGTTGGTCCCTCATTCTCTTTCTTCTTTCAACTAGGTCCCAAATTTACCTTTTTACCCTTACTCCTGAAATCCTTTACTATTTAAGCCCAAGACTTCATTTTAGCCCCTGACCCCACAGATATTTGCAACTTAAATCCAACATATACTAAACAACCCTTGACTTAAGAAATATTTACAAACTAAATCCGAAACTTACACTTTTAACCCTCAACTTTCAAAATTCTTCACAACTTAGTTCGTTACTTACATTTATTAATTTATTTAAATAAACGTGACATAACAATTTTATCATTTATTTTTGCAGAAAGTAAATGATGTTCTTTCTTAAATCTGATATCTTATTTTTGTCTTCTTTATTCTCTCGTAATGTACATTCTCAAATAGCTTTAGTTTTATTTTCCATCCTCATAACATGTACTTGATGCATACAATTCATTAGATTAATTTAAGAATAATAAGAATGGATGCAACCATATTAGAGAATATTAACATTAGTGATAATGTTTTTGAGATTGCCCTAAATTAATGAAAATGTATTTTTGTGAAAATGTTTATTCGATTACCTCGAGAGTTAAAAATTTATGCTCATAAAACTAATGTGAGAATGACAAGAATTGATGCCACCGTATGTTACTTCAATTTCCTTAAAAAATAAGAAACGTATAAGCATGTTTGGAATCATGGACAAATTAAATGGTGTATCCTAAAGCATTCAATTTTTAATTCTAGTGGTTAGAATTTGGTCATGCATTCACACAATAGTTATGATTCACATTTAATCCTATATATATATATATATATATATATATATATATATATATATATATATATATATATATATATATATATATATATATATATATATATATATATATATATATATACAAAACACAACCTCATTTTTTACACTACTCTTCTCTTTCTCTATTTATATTATTACATACACGAATTATAGTATAAACTCTGGCAATTTTAGATCTTCACTCGTGGCAGTCGCTTCCGATGGGTTCAAATGTCGGCGGATTGGATTTCTTCTTCTTTCTTCCTGTCTCATGCGTCCTTTTGTTTTGGGCATGCAATGGTTTCTGATGAATGGACTACTATCAGGGGAAGAAAACACACCGTTGCTTTTCAAAAAATAAGGCAACTGAATAATCTTGTTTCTAAGGAGTCTTAATTGGAGAAGATCTCGATTTCGCTATATGTTTCTAACTTCCCGAAACACTTTACGGTTTGTGAAATATGGAATACTTGTAGTCGATTTGGTATTGTGGCTGATGTGTGATGGGTTTTATGGATAAGAAACATTCCTATGTACTTATACAAACCCTAATGCTTGGATCTAGGTTTCTCTATTGAACATGCTTTGATTCCAAGACTTACAAACCCTAATCTAGCATACAAAAAACAAAAACAACATGTAGAATCAGATCTAGATGTTTACCTCTTCAAATATTGGCTTAGATCCTCTTCTCTTCTTCTCTTGAGCTTAGATTCACAAATGTAACTCCTCTAATGGTTCACAAACCCCACAAGCAAGAAGGCAATGTGAGAGAGGGAGAGGGAAGCTAGAAATCGGCCTAGGGTTCTCTTAGAATCAAGTGGTAGCCGATTTCAATGCCCTAGGGGTCATATTTATACTTACAGACTACTAGGGTTTCAGTCTAAACCCTAATGGATAGCTTAGCCACCAAGCAGCCCAAGGAACCTTCTGGAATTAGGCCTTGGACGAAAATATGATGGATATCCATCATAATTTCGTTCCCTCTTAATTCCATTAGGTTTCCTTAACCCAAAACTCAACTATCATACATTTGACAGTTTATACCCCTTTATTCAATTAATCTCTTTTGGTCACCAAATTAATTCCTAATTAATTTATGACCAATACTAATTAAATAAATATGATTTCTCCTTTAATATATTATTCTTATAATATATTAATAAACCATAATATTCTCTCTTTCTCCTTAAATTACCTTGTCAAGTTGCTTTGGAGAAGGCAACCCAAAAGGACCATGCACAACCGGGTCAAGTACACACCAAATATAGTTACGGGCTTAGACACTATTCCAACAGTCTCCCACTTGGATAAGTCTAGTAACTATATGTCATATATGACTTCAGAATCCGATTAGCAATTGTAGCTCTTTATACTTCGCTGTCAACTCTGATCAACTTGTCCTTTAGATAAGGGATTGTATAATCCTCCGTTCTGGATATCATGCTGACAATGCTTATTGTCCAACAGGAGTTCATTGATTTCCGATTTGTTTGAAATAGAATTTAGTTGAATACATCAACTTCATTCTGACTGGGCCCGACACATAAGTCAAAACAAATCATCAAGTGGCCAAGATATCACTTTTATTCTCATAGAACAAAAGGAACAGATCAACTTCGACTCATATGCATATATTATTCACTAACTGACTCACACACAATAATCCATTTTATAACATCAAGTTACTGATGCGTTTATATATTATCAATGCATAACCAACCAGGAAACAACAACCATATCTCTAAGTTTTAAGACTATATGTTGTTATCGCTTTGCGATCACTTAAGGTAAAACACCAGGAAGTGATACAGCAAACTCGGGTTTATTCCAAGGCTCAAATCATATTCATAAGCACTCATGAACTTTGCAGCAAACCTTTGCTATGTCCGAAACCTTTTAGACAATATACAAACAATTCATGACAGTCTTCATTCATATCTACTTCCAAAATATGACCGACTGTGGACCTTTTTGAATAATCCTATCATTCAGGAAGTCAAAACATACAAAATGGAAACAATAGATAAATAACCAACATAAGATAGTAGCAATACTCATAAATAACAAAATTTTATTTATTCATCAAATGTCAAGTACAAACTATCTATTACACGTTTCCTATCTAGTCGAAACTCATATCATCCTTCAGCCCAATGCTCCTAGCGTGCTGCAAGTGTTGGACCCTACTCAGTCCCTTAGTAAGGGGATCTGCTGGGTTTTCTTCTGATGATTCCCTCTTCACAACGAGGAGTCCCTCTTCTACTTGATGTCTGATAAAATGGTATTTTCTATCAATATGTCGAGATCTACCACGATCTCTCGGTTCCTTGGTCAAGGCATCCGCTCCTTCATTATCATAGAAAATTTCCATCGGCTCCTTTATGGACGGCACAAATCGAAGGTCTCCAATGAAGTTCTTCAACCATATAGCCTCCTTTGACGTTTTGCTTGCCGCAATATACTCTGATTCGCACGTTGAATCAGCTATGGTCTCTTGCTTAGAACTTTTCCAAGTCACTGTTCCTCCATTTAGGGTAAAGACCCAGCCCGACTGCGATCGGAAATTATTCCGATCTGTCTGAAAACTAGCATCACTGTACCCTTGTACCCTTAATTCATCACTCCCACCAAGGACTAAAAACCATTCCTTGGTCCTCCGAAGGTACTTAAGAATATTCTTGACTGCAATCTAATGAGCTCTACCAGGGTTCCCTTGATATCTGCTGACCATTCTCAAAGTGAAGGCCACATCAGGGTGAGTACAAGTCATAGCGTACATGATAGAGCCTACTGCGGAAGCGTAAGGTACTCGACTCATATCATCTATCTCTGCCTCTGTACTCGGGCTCTGAGTCTTACTCAGCTTGGTATTGCATTGGATTGGCAACTCCCCTTTCTTGGAATTTTCCATACTAAAACGCTTTAGTACCTTATCCAAGTATGCATCCTGACTGAGTCCTATCAGTCATTTTTCCCTGTTTCTTACTATTCTTATTCCCATAATATAAGCAGCCTCTCCGAGGTCCATCATAGAAAAACATTTCCCAAAGCTAGGACTTGACCTCCCGCAAGGTTGGGACATCGTTTCCTATGAGTAGTATGTCGTCGACATACAATACGAGGAAGCTCACTATATTCCCACTGGCTTTGACATACACACAAGATTCATCTTCACTTTGCAGAAAGCCAAACTCTTTAGCCTTCTCGTCAAAACAAAGATTCCATCTGCGAGACGCTTGTTTCAATCCATAAATAGATTTCTCAAGCTTGCATACTCTATTTGGATGCTTCGCATCGATAAAACCCTCTAGCTGATTCATGTAAACATCCTCAGCCAACTTTCCATTAAGGAAAGCGGTTTTCACGTCCATCTGCCATATTTCATAATCATGAAACGCAGCTATTGCAAGCATCACCCTAATAGACTTTATCTTCGCAACTGGTAAAAAGGTCTCATCATAGTCAACTCCGGGAGTTCGAGTAAAGCCCTTCGCAACCAATCGCGCTTTATAAGTATGCACTTTCCCGTCCATGTTCTTCTTCTTCTTGAAGATCCATTTGTACCCGACTCTCTTACGACCCGGTAAATTATCAACCAATTTCCAAACTTGGTTGTCGTAAATGGACTGAATCTCACTGTCCATCGCCTCCTTCCATTTAGCAGACTCCGGGCCTGCCATGACTTCCTTATAGATGCTAGGTTCATCGAAATTTACTAGTGTACTATCACTAATAAATGTATCCCCTTCAGTAGTAATATGAAATCCATACAACTGGGGTGGAACACTAGCCCTAGTGGAACGTCGAAGAGGTAAGGACTCGTCAACAGGTTCAACAGGAGTTTCCTCCTCAAGTTGAGTGCCAGTGTTAGAGGTTCCTTCATCGCTTTGATCTTGAATCTCTTCAAGTTCAATTTGCCTCCCACTGTCTTCTTGGCTCATCAATTCCGTTTCTCGGAAAACTCCTCTTCTAGCAACGAAGACAACATTGTCACTCGGTCTATAGAAAAGGTAGCCAAAAGACTTCTGCGGATAGCCGATGAAATAACACTTCTCACTACGAGGTTCTAGCTTGTCGTGAGTCTCTCGTCTTACGAAAGCCTCGCAACCCCAAACCTTGATATGTGCCAAAGAGGGCGCCTTCCCTGTCCACATCTCGTGAGGAGTCTTGGAAACCTTCTTGGTGGGAGCTAAGTTAAGGATATGGGCGGCAGTCTCTAAGGCATACCCCTAAAAAGCTATTGGTAAGTCCGACTCATCATAGAATGAACCATGTCCAACAAGGTCTGATTACGTCTCTCAGCCACACCATTCAATTGTGGTGTCCTCGGAGGCGTCAATTTCGAAACAATTCCACATTCTTTTAGATAGTCATGAAACTCAAGACTTAGGTACTCTCCTCCTCGGTCTGACCGAAGCATATTGATTTTCTTGCCCAACTGATTTTCTACTTCATTCTTAAACTCTTTGAACTTTTCAAAGGTTTCCGACTTTTTCTTGATTAGGTAGATATATCCATATCTGCTATAATCATCTGTAAAAGTTAGGTAGAAGCGGAAAGCATCCCTTGTAGTGGATCTAAAGGGCCCACACACATCGGTGTGTATGAGATCCAATAAACCCTCACCCCCTTTCACAAGTCCTAGTGAAGGGTCACTTGGTCATCTTCCCAAGTAAACAAGATTCACACGTGTCATCGTCCCTAAGGTCGAATGACTCCAACACTCCATCCTTTTGGAGTTAGGCTATGCGTTTCTTGTTGACATGGCCAAGGCGACAATGCCACAAGCATGCTTTGTCTAGACTAGTAGACGAATCAATATTCAAAAAATTATTTCCTAAATTATCAACAATCATCACAGATTCATAAATCCCATTACAAGGTAATGCATTGAAATAAAAGACACCATTCAAATAAACGTTAATAGAACCATTACTATTATCAAAAGAATATCTGAAACCTTGTCTAAACAACCCGTGAAATGAAATAACGTTTCTTGCCATATCTGGCGAATAAAAACAATTATCTAAATGTATCCCCTACCCATTACTCAACACTAAAGAATAAACACCGACTTTGGTCACAGGCGACAATCTTCTGTTTCCCATAATCAGGATCATCTTTCCATGTTCCACCTCCCTACATATCAGAAAAAATTTGGTAACCACACCCTATATCAAGAACCCATGAAGTAGAAAATGATGAGTTATTAGATTTAATAGAATACATACCTGCAAAAGTGGGCTTAATCTTCCCATCTCTTATGTCTTGTAGATATTGTGGGCAGCTTCGCTTCTAGTGGCCCTTTTGGTGGCAATAGAAGCACTCTGCTTCTTTAGGATCGGAAGAGGGTTTAGTAGGGCCTGCTTTGGTCCCACTTGAGGACGAACCATCACAGGGTTTCCCTTTATGGTGGCTCTTACATGGAGCCTTCCTCTTTTTACCCTTTCCTTGACCTATTGCCATCACAGGAGCGGTCACAGCAGGGGACGGTGCAACGTATTTCTCTTTGAGGTTGCTCTTAGCAGTCCTCAGGAGTCCTTGGAGCTTTCTCAAGGAGACCTCCTCCTTGTTCATGTGGTGGGTCATCCTAAACTGGTTGTAGCAGGAGGGCAAGGATTGGAGGATTATGTCGATAGCCAAATCCTCATCAAACTTAACATTAAGTTTGAGAAGACGATCACCATACCTCTGCATTTTCTGCAAATGAGAGGTTAGGGATTCTCCACTCCCCATCTTAGCGGTGATCATGTTAGTAATGATGTCATAGCACTCTTGCCTCACGCTTTGGTGATACATGTCCACCAAATCCTGATGCACTTCATACGGATACATGTCCTCATAGGACTTTTGGAGTTCGAGGTTCATGGTGGCCAGCATGATGCAGTGAACTTTCGTAGCATCACACTCGTGGGCCTCAAAGGCGGCCAACTCTTCAGGAGTAGCAACATCTGGGATGATCTTCTCAAGCTTTTCATTGAGGACATATTATTTGTCCTCGTAGCGTGTGATCATGCGAATATACCTCATCCACTTGTTGAAGTTTGAACCATCAAATGTCACTTTCTGACACAAATTCATCAACGAGAATGACCCAGAAGCATTGTTGTTGTTGTTGTTGTTGTTGTTTGCAGACATCTGAAAAAGGAAAGGAACAAAGTTTGATTAGAAATGAATCCCTAATTAAACACCCAAATGAGAAATTAGGGCTAGGATCCAACAACCTTATTTACAACTTAGAAAGGGATGTCGTACTCTAAAAGTAAATAATCTGAAGGTAAGTGAATGACGATTCACTAATTCTCACCATGAAAAACGAAAAGGCAATTTAGGTTTTAAATGTATTGAAAACTCCTAGATCTTTGAGATTCATTAAACTTTTCAATGGCATGATTTAAATCTCGACATGCATTTCAAATTTGCGACTGGGATACCGAGGATCACAAACAAATTTGTGAATAACCATGCGAATCAACATGGTGCACTCAATGTCTCTATCACCTAATCAATGTGCCGGTAAACCACACACGCTCCATTGATTTATGACAAACATCGAGTCACCCTTCGCTACCAATGTCATCGCTAAATTGATGTGCCGGTTAACCACACACAGTCCATCAACGTTTGACAAGGGTACGAAGTGTAATTCCATGGATTAGCATCATTTTCACATTTTATCCTAAAGTAACTAAGATTGGGAATTTGGAAAACCATGTAGTTACTTTGTATCTTACATGATACTTTTAATAGGAAGAGGGTTGCCCTATCCTACCCGTTCGGCTAACGACCCTCCACCAGTCAAGCAAGCGGTAGGTGTGAGTGTACACCCATTAAGCACCATTTTATAGGCAGCAACCTTATACCCACCTTATAGACTGGCTTCGTGAATGAGGCCTACTAACGGTAAGACTAGCATTTTAAGTTATACATATATATATATATATATATATATATATATATATATATATATATATATATATATATATATATATATATTAATTAAACTTGTAATAATATATAGTAGTATTGGGTTGAATTTTAAACTTGTAAAATTCTAAGGGTTTGAAATTTAAATTATTCAAAATTAAACTTTTAATCACAAATTCAAATTTCAAAACCTGAGGGCAAGTTTTGAACTTTTCAAAACATAAGGGATCAAATAACAAATAATTCAAATTAAACAATTAATTTCATAATTATCTATATTTGACCTAATCTTATTTTAGTCATTAGATAATTACCAAATAACTTTAAATAATTCATATTTATCACATAAAACAACCAATATTTAAAAGATTTGAAATTATCTATTGTTTTGGCAAGGATAATCATTTAATTAAGATAAAATTCGGATTTAAACTTTATAAAACAATTTAAGCATCAAGTCCAAGTCAAAACAACAGCTAAATCCCAAAATACCCTCTGTCTGGCGCATAAACTCGCTGAGTCAGACCTGGACTTGCCGAGTAGGGCCAACTCGCCGAGTCCAGATACTGACTTGCCGAGTTGTGTCGGGCAGAGGCAAAAAAACTCGATTTTTAGCAAACAAAACAGTTAAGCTTCACATACAATTGAAACCAATCAAGTCTCTGATACCACTGATGGGTTTTATGCATAAGAAACATTCCTATGTGCTTATACAAACCCTAATGCTTGGATCTAGGTTCTCTATTGAACATGCTTTGATTCCAAGACTTACAAACCCTAATCTAGCATACAAATAACAAAAACAACATATGGAATCAGATCTAGATGTTTACCTCTTCAAATATTGGCTTAGACCCTCTTCACTTCTTCTCTTGAGCTTAGAATCACAAATGCAACTCCTCTAATGGTTCACAAACCCCACAAGCAAGAAGGCAATATGAGAGAGGGAGAGGGAAGCTAGAAATTGGCCTAGGTATCTCTTAGAATCAAGTGGTAGCCGATTTCAATGCCCTAGGGGTCATATTTATACTTACAGGCTACTAGGGTTTCAGTCTAAACACTAATGGACAGCTTAGCCACCAAGCAGCCCAAGGACCTTCTGGAATTAGGCCTTGGACGAAAATATGATGGATACCCATCATAATTTCGTTCCCCCTTAAGTCCATTAGGTTTCCTTAATGCAAAACTCAACTATCATACATTTGACAGTTTATACCCCTTTATTCAATTAATCTCTTCTGGTCACCAAATTAATTCCTAATTAATTTATGACCAATACTAATTAAATAAATATGATTTCTCCTTTAATATATTATGCTTATAATGTATTAATAAACCATAATATTCTCTCTTTCTCCTTAAACTACCTTGTCAAGTTGCTTTGGAGAAGGCAACCCAAAAGGACCATGCACAACCAGGTCAAGTACACACCAAATATAGTTACGGGATTAGACACCATTCCAACAATGTGTTCATTGCACAAAACAAGAATAAGTTCATTCAAATGTTTGCATTTGTTTGTTTCATTAATGTTATTAAACGTGTTCTCTATTGACCTTATTGTGTAATGTTCAGACTAGAAGTTTACGTTTGCATGCTAATATCACAAGATTTTCTAGGGAGAGTGCTAAGTGCACATTTGTTCCCATTCGTATTCTCTCTCAGACTCATGCATACAACTCTAAAGATGAGTTTGTGGGCAATAAGTCTTATGCGAAATCTCTTTATGGAGATCATGACACGAAGTCTAATGGACGGGTTTCTGAAGCTGAATCCACTAAGTCTTCGTTTGATTACTAAAAAGTTGAAATTCCACAGGGCTCTTCTTGCATGCTATAAGGATTTTCAGGCAATTATGAATACTCGTATTATGTGTCAAGCAGAAGGCTTTCTTGATGCGGAACCAACTAGAGAAAATAAGCGTGAATAATAAATTTTTGATAGAAGATTATTTAAGACAAATAATCTTAACAAATTTGTAGTATGCGTAACAAGGATTTTGCACATATAAATAACACTAAACTCCTACTTCGTACGAAGAAGTTTTGCTTCTTAGAAGTATCGCGATTAAACCGGCACGACTCTACATATCATAAAAAATGAATTTTTGATAAATTAATTTTTAGCCTATGAGATCTAATAAAAGTCCTAGAATTCGTTAAACCGAGAGCGTGCATATAGAGAACGTCTAAATCTGACTTCGTGAGAGGAAGTTATGATATTTCGAAGTTTCAGCGCACAATGCGGGCACATAAATCGAAATTCAAATCGGTTGATTGTTAGCCAAGAAAATGATAATTGAAGATCTTGTAAATATGTACCCATCGATTAAAAGATAGTCGAGCACGGAGTTCATACCAAGAATATATGAATTTCGCACAGACTTTACAATCTAAACCGGTCTAAATATGAATTTTTGTTAGAGCAAGAATTAGGTGTTGAGACCTTAATGAAAGTTGTAGAGCTCGTCGATATGATTATGGGGATATCAAGAATGTCGAAAACGGAGCTCGTATGCAAACGTTATGGTCGCCCGAAGATTTCAGGAAAATACATGTGCTGATGATGTGGCAGCATCGGAGTGCACCACATGGCAAGTCGACCTCTTACCCCTCCAAGAGATGTGGCAAAATGGCTCCATAAAATTTTGACATGTGGCACCACCATGTGGTGACACATGGTGCCTTCTAAAAGGGGATTAATTGGCTTACTTTAGACGTGACACGTGGCAACGGAAGAGATGCGCCAACAAGCCTAAGCTGGGCGGCACACATGGCCATTTTCAGCCCTATAAATAGCTGCCAAGAGTTTATTCCTTCCCCACATCTCCCAAATCTTCTCTCTTGAACCCCCGTTCACATAAATCGAAAGTAGCTAGGGTATTTTGGCTAGCTCAGAAGTCCCTAGGAGCCCGACATCTAGTAGCTATCAGTCCGGAGTCTTACGAAAGCAATTTTCCAGTTTTCGTTAAAACCTCTCTAAGTTAAGCTAGGGTATTTTGACTTAAAACTTACTGAACTCGGATCCTTAAATCATAAAATAAGTTCGAAGCATCACTTTTACCATTATACCCATTGCCTCCAAAACTCAATCCAAGAGCTTGGATCACATAACCTATATAATCCACATCCATTTGGATCTAAACTCTATTCCTTTGAAAGCCTACTACCTCTACTTAATCCACTTATTATCCATAATTCCTAAAATAAAAAATTTCTTGAAACCGGATGTTATAGGCGTATCATATGTTCCTTGATGAAGCAACAATTGGTGGGAATAGAGAGAGGCTTATCCGGAGTTTGGGATATGAGGAAGAAAATAAATAGTATTAGAATGAGTGGCTTGATTTATTAGGCATGTAATATAAATTAATCTTGTGTAGGTTTTCAAAAACAATGCAAAATATGTTATGTGATTTCTGTTTGATTTCCTTTTGTAATAACTTAGTGGACTGTGAGGCAATTCTTGGGATGATTATGAGTATGTGTGAAAGGTAATAGAAGCCTATATTACCGGAAGCACATGACTCAAACTTGGATCAGTGAAAGTCACAAGGTTACTAAGTCTGTAAGTAGTGATATATTTTGATTATTTCCTTCATTACCTTTGTTCTGGTAATGACCAAAGAGGATGTATGTTACAAACTCTATAATCATCAGAAATTGAGTCCAACTAAGTTATACTCGTAAAGTAACAAACTTGGTTCTAAGAACCATGTTCGATGTACTGTCTGACTTTAGTCAACGATCGAAGAAGGAAAGGATCAAGGCAGTTGGCATACATATTGAAAAATCTGTCATTAGAACTTAGTAACCACTAGCTAGATTTGCTACCTTCTATAAAGAGATTATATTGCATTAGAACATGAAGGAAGGTATCTTTCGTGCTAGAGTCTGACTCACAGAGAGCTGAGTCTAGCCATTGTATCATGCGATGGAAGGCCAGTAGAGCACGACCATTTAGTCTGTTATATTACATAAAGAAACGATCTAAGTACTAAGGTGAGTCTACTCAAGAAGGAGCAATAATCTTCAACAATGATCAAATTTAATGGAGAACGGATGCAAAATTAATCACTGCCAACAATTGACAAGTCAAAGAGTTAGAAACTTATTTGAAAGGACATAAGACTTACGGTTATTACCTAGGATGGAAAGGTGATGTGCAGAGTCATAATAAAAGCCATGTTTTGTTGATGATTCCAGGGACGTAATCATCCTATGGGGGAGATAATTGTAACGCCCGTAGATTTAGGCTAGTCAAATTAGAGAAAATAAGCATTAAAAATGACTTTTTGATAGAAGATTATTGAGGATAAATAATCTTAACCAAGTTGTAGTATATGTAACAAGGATTCTGTACATATAAAGAATGCTAAAATTCGACTTCATATGTAGAAGTTATGCTTCTTCGAAGTTTTGTGATAAAACTGGCATTGCTCTGTGTATAATAAAAAGTGAATTTTTAATAAATTACTCTTTAGATGAAGAGATCTAAACAAAAGTCATAGCAGTCGTTAAACCGAGAGAGTGCATATGGAGAACGTCCAAATTTGACTTCGTGAGAGGAAGTTCTGTTTTATCAAAGTTTCAGTGTTAGTGCGAGCACATAAATCAAAGCTAAAATCGGTTGATTATTAGCTGAAACAATCTAATGAAAATTGAAGATGTAGTAAATATGAACCTGTCGATAAAAAGACAGTCGAAAACAAAGTTTGTATCAAGAAGATATGAATTTCGCACATACTTTAGCATTCTAATCCGGTCCAAATATGAGTTTTTTTGAGCAAGAATTAAGTGTTGAGACCTTTATGAAAGTTATAGATATCATTGAGACAATTCCTGGAATATAAAGAACGTAGAAAATGGAGCTCATAGGCAAAAGTTATGGTCGTCCAAAGATTTTAGGAAAATAGGTGTGCTGATGATGTGGAAACACCGTAGTGTGCCATGTGGTAAGTCGATTTCTCACCCCTCCAAGAGACATGGTGACGTGGCTCCATAAAATTTTGGCACGTGGAGCCAACGTTTAGTGAAAAATGGCACTTTCAAGAAGGGGGTTGAGTGGCTTAATCTGGATGCGACACATGTCAAAGAAGAATAAGCCAACAAGGCTGAGGTGTATGGTGCAGACCGTACCTTACGTGATGGGCATGCCCATTTTGGCCCTATAATTAGCTGTAAAGAGGACATTCCTTTCCCATATCTCCTAAATCTTCTCTCTCAAACCTCCATTTATAGAATGTGAATTTCTTGTAGTAGTTAGGATATTTTGTCAAGCTTAGAAGTCCCTAGGAGCCCGACATCTAATAGTTATCAGGCCAGAGTCTTGCCAAAGTAATTTCCTGGTTTTCGTTAAAACCTCTGTATGTTAAGCTACACTCTTGCTTTCAGTGTAACTTATATTTATAGATGTAAGTCATCATTATGAACCAATAAATAAGATTTATCAGTAATTCCAAGCCAAAATACTCATTGATCTACTTATGAGAGAGGTGTCTAGAATGGTCACGTTGGCTTGGTTGTTGGATTTTAGAAAGGCTAAATACCAAAATGGTCCTGCCTTTGAACTATCCTGCCTGGATGATCC
Source organism: Lactuca sativa (assembly GCF_002870075.4). Lineage (NCBI taxonomy): Eukaryota > Viridiplantae > Streptophyta > Magnoliopsida > Asterales > Asteraceae > Lactuca > Lactuca sativa. The sequence goes on from NC_056627.2 coordinate 196,170,532, forward strand.
TTACTAGTAGATGTTGATGTAGACATTGGGATTCGTGAAGAATCTAGACTATAAATATTATAGTCACCTGGATTACGAAACTAGGCTAAGACTTAGTACTTATTTCGTCTAGGTATTTTGAAACTTTGAAGAGAAGTGTTGCCGAAATCATCAATCATCCAATTTTATCAAGTGAGTGCATAGTCCCTTTCATGAACATGATATTTATACAAGTATTAATTAAAGTATCAAATATATGTTAAAGGATTCATATGTGAGATATTTTCTATTTCTTGAAATACATGATAAGAACATATATGATAATATATGTTATGCGAACCAAGTATGGTTCTATATGAGTTGAATTATATATCTATTATTTCATGATAACAATAATATAATTATTATTATATAAGAAAGATAGAGGCTTAGCAATACCTAAATTCTCTGTACACACCGAAGTAGGATTATATTGTCTAAACAAAGCTGGTATTAGGAGTTAAGCATTGTAGTCTTACCAACAAATAATGTAAGACTTATAAAAGAGACTTAAGTTTAAATAAGTTAGACATTCGGCAACACATCCTTAAGAATGCATGAAAGACATAAACGCAGAGTAAAAATAATCCTACGTTCCTTTTCTGAGAGTATGGATTTGATATAGTTATTTGTGCCTGGTCCGAGAGTATATATTGGGCATAATCATTTGTCACTGATCCAAGAGTATGGATTAGACATAACATTCGTTCCTGATCCGAGAGTATGGATTGGGGATGCCACATGTTGTTTTGTGGACTCTCTTGGATTTTCCTTCTCTACAAGTTAGAGAATCGTTTCTCAATCATGATGGAATTATGTCTTGGTTCTCAGAGTTAATTGCTATTAGGAATAATTAGGAATCAATCTCTTATGTAAATTAGTTATTTTTTTTCCTTTTATTCATGTTGTAATTGTTTATATATTTGTTTCAATACTTCAATAATATTCAAGGGAAATTATTCCCACATGGTATTAGCCAAAAATCAGTCCTAAACCTAATCGACTACTGTTCAATCGACAAATTCTTTTCTTCTTCTCGATGGCTTCTTTTTCCTCCGATAACTCCCTTTCTTTGCATACCCTTATCCATATGCTCACTATCAAATTAAATTCTTCCAACTATCCTTTTTGGAAGAATCAAATCACACCATTGTTGCGACATCAAAAATCGATCAGCCATGTCGATGGCTCAGCAAATCTTCCTCCCTCCAAGATCACAGTCGACGGCAAAGAGACTGCAAATCCAGACCTTGACTCCTGGATCAATCTTGATCAGAAGGTACGTTTCATTCTTCAATCCTCTCTCTCTCTCCCTCTCTCTCTCTCTTTCTGAGGAATCTATGGTAGAAGTATTGGGACTCTCTTCCTCGCATGAAGTCTGGCTTGCTCTTGAATCAGCCTACAACCATGACTCCCTGGAACGTTCTCAAATCTCAATGACACACTATGTCAGCTTAAGAAGGGTACACTATCTATTTTCGAATTTGCAAAACAATTGAAGGCCATTTGTGATCAGCTCTCGACGATTGGGCAGTCTGTCTCCAATGACGATAAAAGCCACTGGTTCTTGTGTGGCTTAGGGTCCTCTTTCGAAACTTTATCCACCTCACAGTGAGCCCAATCTACTCGCCCACTCTTTGGTGATCTCGTTGCTATTCAAAACTTTATCCACCACACAGTGAGCCCTATTGACCCACTCCCCATTAGTTTATGACCGTAAACTCATGGTGAGGTGTTCTAGAGTGCTAAATGGCCTTATAACATTTAGGGGGTGATGCTAGATTTGGTTTCAATGCTTTGGAGTGAAATTTGAACATGATAGGGACCAATTGAGGAGTTTACGGCAGTAAACTATGTGTTTACGGCCCTAAGCTTACCCACGCACCTACATTTGATGTTTTGGTGGTCTAAGTCAATCATATGTGATTCACCTCATTTTTATAAGACAAGGGGTGAATTTAGGGCACCATTTAACCCATTTATAGGAGTTTACGGCCCATGAACCCATTCTTGGGGGGTTTACAGCCGTGAACACATAAGGGAAGGGTTTTCATCAAGTTTAAGGCTTGTAATTCGATTGTGGTTGTTCCTAGACTTTAATCCAAGGCTATTGGTGTGTTTAAATGGCATTTTAACACTTTAAATTGAGTTTACTACCCATGATATGGAGTTTACGGCCCAAGCATGTTCTTGGGCAATAAAATCATGTTTACTCCCCAAAAGTTAAGTTTAAGGTGTTCTAAGTCCAATCCAATAAGTCCTTAAGCCATATCTAAGCTCCAATGGTGTTTTGGAAGGGTTTTAAGGCTCAAAAACCCCATTTATATGTGTTCACGACCCAAGAGTGTTCCAGGGCCATAAACACATGTTTATGGTCCTAAATCATGATTTGAACACGAAATTGAAGGCTAAAGATGTTATACTAGGAGCTTGAAATGAGTGATTTTGGATCAAGAAGTTGGATTTGAAGAGAGAGGTTAGAGAGAGAATGTAAAGGCTTCAAATGAGGCTTAAACAACTTTAAATACGGTTTGGATTTGAGACACGGTGGAATTCTGTGACAACCCGAAATTTCCATTTTGAACAAACCATATCAAGCCAATAGAAGTAGAACAGTTACAGTGAAAATTCAAACTTCGAGTATAAGTTTGGCAGTTTTCAGGATTTACACTTAAGGAGATATCAGGAGAGTGGATGCACTAGGGTTTTGTGCAACACTGTTATTCCAATACTCAAGGATATTAGAGTTCATTCCGGGAATGAAAATATTTTCTGCCAAAAATCCCAGGACTATATATAGAAAACTGAACCAAATAGTTCATTAGTTACATTTTAAATTAGAGAAAAGCCAGATTCTCTCTCACGGATCTTTGGGTTTTTATCCCAAATTGTGAGTACTTCGATCTAGTTATGTTATATAGCTTAGATTGTGTTTAGAAACATCAAAATCATGCCAAAACCCCAAGATTCGGGAGTTTACCGCCGAAGAACACTTAGGGAGTAAACTCCATTTTAAAGGCCTAAGGTGTCCCAAAGTCCCTCAAAGCCATGGAACTCGAACTAGAACCCACCATTGCATGTTTAGGACACCAAAACAATTAAGAGTCAAGGGTAAAAGAGAGTTCACGGCCAAGGAGGTTCTTGGGCCGTGAACTCCATGTTTAAGTGCCAAAATGCGTTAATAAACCTCCTTAAGCCAAGATACTAATTTGGGCATGTACCTAAATGAGTTTAGGAGTAGCTACGACACTTAGAACACCAAGAAAAAGGTGTTCACGGCCCAAGATGTTCCAGGGTCGTGATCTCCATTGAAAGGTGCCAAATGGTGCCATAAATCCCCCTAAAGCCTTGGACAATTTCCTTGATTCATTCCTTGTTAAATTAGGGACTGTAAAACACCATAAACCTTCCCCCAAAGGATTTTACAGCCGTAATCTCCATAGGATATGGTCCTAGAGCCGTAAACCCCTATAAAGGGGGCCAATGTCACCCAAACACTTGATTTAGCCTTGAAACAATTCACCAAACTAGTTGTGTAAATTATAGGCTTCAATTAGAGACCTTGTTGAGAGTTTACGGCCAGGAGTTTACTCCCCTGGGCCGTAAACTCCAAAACATATGGTCATTTGACCATAAACTCCCATTAGAGGTCTTGCACTCCTTTGTTGCAACCCATTAGCCTCCTAGCACTTGACCAAAAGTGTTTTCCTTGCGTTAAAATGTTTATACTTGTATAATTAGTGTGTTAATCACTAATTATTTATATACATATGTCTTCATATGTAATTAGGATCATTGTGTGTGTCTAAAGTCTTCACTTGACACCAAGCACTTGTCCGATCCTTCCTTACGATAACAGTCCGTTCAATTCCAGTCACTTACTGCAGGTGAGTTCATACCCCTTAATCAATGTGTTAAACTGTTTTTAAATGTTTAATGGGGGGGGGGGGGGGGGATACAAGTAGAATCATGCTACTTATTATATCAATCACATGTGATTGATAAGCAGCATTCAAATGATTTACTACTCATTAGCCGTTTTACCAAACAGTTTCCTTCAAATGATTTTCATAAACACTTTATATGTTTAAAACTCCTTATTACACTGTACATTTTACTCTATATATTACATTTCAAACTTATTTAGAATTGTGTTTCAAACAAATGTTTCTTTATACTAAACCGTTTTATCAAACCCGTGCCTTCAAAACCCTTTTATAGATCGACATCAAGTTGATCTTTTCTTAGAAAATATTTATGTTCAAAGGTTTTTACAAAACTTATTTTATGCTTTTATTATAAATTGCATGCCTCTATATGCATGGTTATATAAGAAATATTTAAAAGACTTAGGAAGGCTATCCACCCTATTTCCTTTTCGCACTTGAGATGTGGTCTGGTGGGATATCGGGTACCGTCTGAAGGTCGTTTAAATATTAGTTATATATCATGTGTACATATATAGTCATAAAAGGTCTTTCTAGTTCATCCAATGCCCTTGGATAGCAAGGGTATACATCCATGTTCATACGTACCGGTTATATTACTAGTAAGCTACCATATGGGTAGTTTAGGAAGATACTAGAACTATTACTAGAACACGATATCACACAATGAGTCAGTTCATTCACGAGTCAATACTTGCTAGATAGAGAGAACATACATTACAGCTAGAACATTACAGTACATTACTATACAATTACATAATTACGTTTACATAGAGATTTTGTTATAAGCATGCCTATATTTGTATAGTTATACAAGTAATGTTTAAAAGACTTAGGAAGGCTATCCACCCTATTTCCTTTTCGCGCTTGAGATGTGGTCTGGTGGGATATCGGGTACCGTCCGAAGGTTGTTTAAACACTAGTTATATATCATGTATACATATATGGACATAATAGTTCCTTTCAGTCAGTTCAGTGCCTTTGGGTAGCAAAGGCATACTTTCATATACCTTTACATGATTACGCTTACATAAGTACAATTACATGATCACACTTACATGAGTACGTTTACATATACATAGAACAGACGTCACTAGGTGCTATAGCATGGAACCAGTTCAGGATCTAACTATACCGATGAATCACAATGCAATTGTGATCGTTATATCGAGTATACATGATCATAGTAATGTGGATGCTCATGGCTTGCATACATGTAGGGGTCGTGGGTAGGTCCCAAAATCCCTTTGATAGGGGAGCGTATAGTTTGGGATCTAGACATCACATTATACCTTATCCCTCAAGTAAGGCAGTTGAGTACCGATGTAGTTATTTATATCAAATACTACAGTACTTAGATGTATTACCCTAGACTTAAGGTAATTGGTACGGTTGTAGTTCGGTACTACACCATAGTACTATTTCATTTTCCCATTACATTCACTTCGTGAATATTCACATGACGCACGGTAATGTAGAAAACTATATTTTTGGTTAATGATAGTCAGACTTGGGAAATTGTCACTCTTACAAGAGACACACACAGACACTAGATGCCTTGGTAGAAGGCTACATAAAGATCAGTTAAATCTTGGTAGAAGACTCCCTGTTATAATAGGAATCATAGGGATTTCTAGGGTTTTTCAAACGTTTACAGTTGTTTTACAAACATTTTCATACTCACAGTTCATCTACATTTTTCCATACTTACAATTCATTTACAAACAATTTCTTACATACAAATTAAGACACTAAAATACTTATGATCTCACCAGCTTCAAAGCTGATACTCGCTTTCAAAATTACTTGTATCCTCAGGTCATCATAGACAGGTACCGATGCAAGGATTAGGGAAGATGGAGCTCGTTGAAGACTCATCTTTCATTTTGATTTATGCTTTAGTCTTTATCAAAATTTGACAGAACACACTTGTATAATAATTATATTATTAATGCAATGGATGATGTTGTTGCTTGTTTACTACTTTTCATTGTTGTGATACTGTACATGACGTCCTCCGCCCCAGAACGTTTCCGCCGTTCTTGGTTTTGGGGTGTAATAGATTGGTATCAGAGCATTGTTTATAGTGAATTAAGTATATCAACCCATAAAAGATATACCAACTATAAATACATAAGGGATTAAAAATACTCTGACCAAGAGTTTATACTTTAAATAATAAAATGTTTAAGTAACTATACGTGCCTGCATTCATACTAAAATCAGTGTCACTAGGACAATACAAAAGAATTACGATTGTTGGACAACACAGGTGGGCTTAGAGACATATGGTCAAAACTGGGAAGATATAGCCTGATCACCTATATTATCCGAGGGTTGACTAGCATGTGCCTATGTTTAATTGTGTGGTTGCAACAATGCTAAAATCTTACCAACCCTACCACAATGAGAACAATAGAACATAACATTAAAATTTAAAATACTATAGGAGTATTTGGTGTTACCATAAGTACTTTATACTTGAGAACTAAAATGGGATCTTCATTACTAAGTTGATAGTTGCTAAGTGGATACACTAAGGCTATATGTAATTAGGATGTTATAGACTTAGAATCTGTGAAAATTTTACTTCACCCCTGTTCTGTGTGAATATGGAGTTAAGGTCACTTATTCGAAGGTCTATCCTGTTTAGATTACACATAACTGGTATGCACTTCACAAATAGCGATGTAATTAATGAAGGTTTTCTAAATAATTATCTAGATAGTTCGTCTAATAGTTATTCTCTTACCCTAAATTCACGCATAGAAAACATAGCTGGACTCCATCCCCTCGGCAACAAGTACCTTCCGAACGAGGTCATTGCTGGTTGGTTTGGAGAAGAACCAGATAATGATCATCCTATCCTTTTGAATGATCACCATCATGAAGACCTTTCTGATGATGCTAACTCCGAACCAGAGGTTGAGAACCTACCCCGAGTAGCTCCCTTTCCAATTCCTAACCCTCGTCCGACTTTTCATGGCCCGACGCCTGAGTGGGTGGAAAGCTTGGAAACATGGAGCCAAGGACAAGATCAGTCCATGCCATTTAATGGCGACCAAAGCTTTTACGATCTGAGCAATGGGGGCTCAGCATACAGAATCTTGCCAATCTTGGTCCAGAGAGTGGCCCGAAATGAGATTCAAGGCAGGACAGCCCTATTTCAGATTACCGAAGTTGTCATCGATGCTAGAATGCATACCCTCTGCACCATACGTCTAGAAAATGCTCACGAGAGATCAGAGAGAAACCCTGAAACCCTGCTGTAAGCACTGGCTGAATCACGAGCCGAAGTCAGAGAGCTCCAAGTACACCAGAGGGTGTACGAAAGACACCTACTTGATGTAGAACGTCAACCGGCTGAACTGAGAGTTCACCAGAGAGATGACCGTCGTCAGTAGTAGATTCTTTACCTTACTTCCCTTGTTAGAAAGTAATCGTTTTCTGTCTTTGCCGATGTGGCATTTTCTATGAAATTATCTTGTACTGTAAGTACTTTGGTTAGGTCTTTATGCTGTCGAGAACTATCTTCTCTGAAAATGATGTAAGACCTTTACAAGGTCATTTCCCCGAAACTTTTACGTCATGAACATCAAAGATATTGACAGTCGGCTAACTTCTGTGTCATTTCCTTTATTAAAGTATTCTCATCATACTTTCATTAGAGTCTATCTGAAACCTGCTTTAGTCAAGTCATTGGATTATAGCAAGTTAGATCCGGAGACATTTCCAAGTCTCTTTCAGTGGTTGGATCTTGTTATTCACCAACCCACGATACCTCGGCTTGAACGACAAACATCTTGAGACCATTCTACAAACTTACTTTCCATTCCGTACTAGGACTGCATCATAGGGATGTAGGTCAAACCTTCGCAATCATACCTCCACTCAGTACTAGGACTGCATCATAGGGATGTAGGTTAAATTTTCGAAAACATACTTCTATTCTTTACATAACAGTTGAACTACACCTAGGGTCAACCGGAATCGCTCACAAAATCCTTATCTTTCATGTTACAGAATCATGCCGTCATCCGGAAACAATTAGTCGAGCAACGAAACCGCTATCCTCCATATCGCCACCGCTACTTTACAAGCTGCAGTAGTTGCTGCTGTGACAACTTTCCTTACATACATCAACTCGAGCAACACAAACAAGACTGAAAAAGGAGTCGAGAGTTCCGATGGTAGTACCAAACCGGGAAACCAACAAATGGCAACAGCCATGGACTTGCAAAGTAGTAAGACTGAAAGGAAGAAACGGAAGCATCAAGCTCAGAGGGAACGCAAGAAATCCCAAAAACTTGCCATACAACAGCAACAAGTGGAAACCCCTGCCATCCCCATACCGAGCAGGCCATATGAGGGAAAACTCCCGAAGTGTGATAAGTGTATTTTCCATCATCATGGGGCTTGTCATGAGATGCAATGTTGCAATTGCCTTAAAATAGGGCACCATGCTCGTGGCTGTGGGGCACCGGCACGACCCATCACTCAAGTCCCTTTCATCGGGACAAACCTTACACACGAGAGTAGTTATAACGCTGAACGCTTTAGGAAGCAATTTTCAAAGTGGAGTAACAAGGAAGGCACTCGTGTCCACATAACCCTGGCTAAACACCGCAATCCCGTCACCAAAGCTAGTACTAGCCAGTCATGCCACCAATGCGGGGAGATAGGGCACTTCAAAAAGGATTTCCCTATAGCAAAGAACTCTGGCATAGATGGGAGGATTCTCAGGATCACAGCTGTGGGAGAACCTGCTCCGGAACCTTCATTAATGTAATTTAGGCGTTTCGTTGTAACAGACTTATAAACTATCCAGTTATAGTGCAACTAGAGTCTTACCTTTTGCGAGATCCTAGCTGTATAGGGATGCTCGTGCTGCGTATACTTGTCTTTTGTAGTATACCTTATTCACAACAATAGTCTTGTAGTAAATCTAAAGTATTGTAACTATGTTGATGGTTGCACGGTTGTGTTTTGTCTGTAAAACGCCTAATGTTCAAATCTAATGTCTTTAAGTTTCAGTATGATTCTGACATTATCATACGACTCGATTCAATTTGATCTTCACGAAAACAGCTTCATACGTACATCTCTTTCTTCTAGATCGCTTTTCCAGCGAAGCCGTCATATCAGAACACCGAAGTACTCATGCCAAGAGTACCTCTTAGTTATTTTTCTTTCTTTCCGAAGAAATCCCCGAAGTACCACTCATGCAGTACGTCAAGTTCAATCCAAGGATTTATACGATTGATCTATCACTGAGAAATGTATACACAAGAGTGATATATAATCAAGGTTCTGTAGGTTTAGAATTGATGATTCCACTTTAACTTATTTTTCCCCGATGGGATGTGAGCTTAAAGAAGAATCAGTTATTCGACTACCTTTTCCATCTTAATTATATACGACTTGTATACACGAGACTGTGAATGTGAAACCATGTATGAATTCTAATATGAACTTCAGGACGAAGAGCTGCCTAAGTATACGAGTAATCGCATCGTCATGTGAACCAACTTAGAACTCGGTATGACTTCCGTAAACGGATCTCCCTATAGCTTAAACACCTACGGAGACACAAGAACAGTACAGACAACTAGCAAACCACACAGAAATAGAATTAGAAGACTAGGCTTCTCACCCTGGAGAACCCCTGTCTTATTCTCCCAGAGATCGACGGATTGCATCGTATGTGCCTCGGCTATCGAGTACTTCGTCAAGATTTTTCATTAGAAATCGTTATCTCTGCCTCGCATAGATGAAATCGTTGAACAAACACAAGGAAAGAATTACTTCCAGAAATGGATCTGAGATCCGAATATCACCAGTTCGAGTGTTAGGGAAGGATGTCCGGAAGACTATCTTCCGAACTCGATGCGGACACTTCGAGTCCGTAGTGATACCCTTCGGATAGGACCAATACACCCATAGTTTTCATGAGCTAAATGAATAGGGTATGTCTTTCTTACTAGGATCCGTTCGTCATTTCTCCATATAATGACTTACTTATCTACCCTCGTAGTAAGAAGGAGCCCCTGTAAACATTACCTTCAGAGGTACTTTTCGCGAAGTTCTCTAGGCACGAGTTTTGAAATTGAAGAGTCAAATTTCTATGACACCCTGTTAGTGATGTGGGAAATTTTGAGTACTCTTACAATTTTTCAAAACAGTTGAGAAATTTGTCGACACCTGAGACGCCGACAATCATTCGTCAAATTATAGGACTTACCGACCTACTGTCGTAGTTCATTCAGAACCCCTCACAAATTACAGAAACCTTTACGACCTTGACCCATCAAGGAGTGGCCCTTGACCGGGAAGTTATACAAGAAAAGGAACCTTTGGAGATTCCAAGTGAGAGACCAAACTCTTTAGGAAGTCTCACTCTGGAAAGCTAAATCCAAGATAGATAGGACCTCCGAGATTTTTACCAGAATCGGTCCTGTACGTCGCACAAACTAGACCTACTCCGCGAACTCAGTAATGTACATTCTACTCTTAGCGTCTCGATCGTGAAACCATACCTTTCCATTAGGACTCTTGTAAGTCCACACGTCAAGATCCTCGCCTTCATATTAGAACCATAGTGACCCTCGACCGAGAGGTCAAGCGGACGAAGCAACACCGTCGCCAGTTAGTGAAGGTTCGTTGGAATGCCAACCGAGAACCTGATTTCACCTAGGTGCGCTAGAACCAATCGAGTAGGAAGTTTCCTCCTCACGACTCGATCATTCGTACATACATCCTTGCCTAAATTCTAATTTCGGGACGAAATTCCCTTCAACAGGGGGATGATGTGACAACCCGAAATTTCCATTCTGAACAAACCATATCAAGCCAATAGAAGTAGAACAGTTACAGTGAAAATTCAAACTTCGAGTATAAGTTTGCCAGTTTTCAGGATTTATACTTAAGGAGATATCAGGAGAGTGGATGCACTAGGGTTTTGTGCAACACTGTAATTCCAATACTCTAGGATATTAGAGTTCATTCCGGGAATGAAAATATTTTTTGCCAAAAATCCCAGGACTATATAGAGAAAACTGAACCAAATAGTTCATTAGTTACATTTCCAATTAGAGAAAAGTCAGATTCTCTCTCACGGATATTCGGGTTTTTATCCCAAATTGTGAGTACTTCGATGTAGTTATGTTATATAGCTTAGATTGTGTTTAGAAACATCAAAATCATGGCAAAACCCCAAGATTCGGGAGTTTACCGCCCAAGAACACGTGGGGAGTAAACTCCATTTTAAAGGCCTAAGGTGTCCCAAAGTCCCTCAAAGCCATGGAACTCGAACTAGAACCCACCATTGCATGTTTAGGACACCAAAACAATTAAGAGTCAAGGGTAAAAGAGAGTTCACGGCCAAGGAGGTTCTTGGGCCGTGAACTCCATGTTTAAGTGCCAAAATGCGTTAATAAACCTCCTTAAGCCAAGATACTAATTTGGGCATGTACCTAAATGAGTTTAGGAGTAGCTACGACACTTAGAACACCAAGAAAAAGGTGTTCACGGCCCAAGATGTTCCAGGGTCGTGATCTCCATTGAAAGGTGCCAAATGGTGCCATAAATCCCCCTAAAGCCTTGGACAATTTCCTTGATTCATTCCTTGTTAAATTAGGGACTGTAAAACACCATAAACCTTCCCCCAAAGGATTTTACAGCCGTAATCTCCATAGGATATGGTCCTAGAGCCGTAAACCCCTATAAAGGGGGCCAATGTCACCCAAACACTTGATTTAGCCTTGAAACAATTCACCAAACTAGTTGTGTAAATTATAGGCTTCAATTAGAGACCTTGTTGAGAGTTTACGGCCAGGAGTTTACTCCCCTGGGCCGTAAACTCCAAAACATATGGTCATTTGACCATAAACTCCCATTAGAGGTCTTGCACTCCTTTGTTGCAACCCATTAGCCTCCTAGCACTTGACCAAAAGTGTTTTCCTTGCGTTAAAATGTTTATACTTGTATAATTAGTGTGTTAATCACTAATTATTTATATACATATGTCTTCATATGTAATTAGGATCATTGTGTGTGTCTAAAGTCTTCACTTGACACCAAGCACTTGTCCGATCCTTCCTTACGATAACAGTCCGTTCAATTCCAGTCACTTACTGCAGGTGAGTTCATACCCCTTAATCAATGTGTTAAACTGTTTTTAAATGTTTAATGGGGGGGGGGGATACAAGTAGAATCATGCTACTTATTATATCAATCACATGTGATTGATAAGCAACATTCAAATGATTTACTACTCATTAGCCGTTTTACCAAACAGTTTCCTTCAAATGATTTTCGTAAACACTTTATATGTTTAAAACTCCTTATTACACTGTACATTTTACTCTATATATTACATTTCAAACTTATTTAGAATTGTGTTTCAAACAAATGTTTCTTTATACTAAACCGTTTTATCAAACCCGTGCCTTCAAAACCCTTTTATAGATCGACATCAAGTTGATCTTTTCTTAGAAAATATTTATGTTCAAAGGTTTTTACAAAACTTATTTTATGCTTTTATTATAAATTGCATGCCTCTATATGCATGGTTATATAAGAAATATTTAAAAGACTTAGGAAGGCTATCCACCCTATTTCCTTTTCGCACTTGAGATGTGGTCTGGTGGGATATCGGGTACCGTCTGAAGGTCGTTTAAATATTAGTTATATATCATGTGTACATATATAGTCATAAAAGGTCTTTCTAGTTCATCCAATGCCCTTGGATAGCAAGGGTATACATCCATGTTCGTACGTACCGGTTATATTACTAGTAAGCTACCATATGGGTAGTTTAGGAAGATACTAGAACTATTACTAGAACACGATATCACACAATGAGTCAGTTCATTCATGAGTCAATACTTGCTAGATAGAGAGAACATACATTACAGCTAGAACATTACAGTACATTACTATACAATTACATAATTACGTTTACATAGAGATTTTGTTATAAGCATGCCTATATTTGTATAGTTATACAAGTAATGTTTAAAAGACTTAGGAAGGCTATCCACCCTATTTCCTTTTCGCGCTTGAGATGTGGTCTGGTGGGATATCGGGTACCGTCCGAAGGTTGTTTAAACACTAGTTATATATCATGTATACATATATGGACATAATAGTTCCTTTCAGTCAGTTCAGTGCCTTTAGGGTAGCAAAGGCATACTTTCATATACTTTTACATGATTACGCTTACATAAGTACAATTACATGATTACACTTACATGAGTACGTTTACATATACATAGAACAGACGTCACTAGGTGCTATAGCATGGAACCAGTTCAGGATCTAACTATACCGATGAATCACAATGCAATTGTGATCGTTATATCGAGTATACATGATCATAGTAATGTGGATGCTCATGGCTTGCATACATGTAGGGTTCGTGGGTAGGTCCCAAAATCCCTTTGATAGGGGAGCGTATAGTCTGGGATCTAGACATCACATTATACCTTATCCCTCAAGTAAGGCAGTTGAGTACTGATGTAGTTATTTATATCAAATACTACAGTACTTAGAAGTATTACCCTAGACTTAAGGGAATTGGTACGGTTGTAGTTCAGTACTACACCATAGTACTATTTCATTTTCCCATTACATTCACTTCGTGAATATTCACACGATGCACGGTAATGTAGAAAACTATATTTTTGGTTAATGATAGTCAGACTTGGGAAATAGTCACTCTTACAAGAGACACACACAGACACTAGATGCCTTGGTAGAAGGCTACATAAAGATCAGTTAAATCTTGGTAGAAGACTCCTTGTTATAATAGGAATCATAGGGATTTCTAGGGTTTTTCAAACGTTTACAGTTGTTTTACAAACATTTTCATACTCACAGTTCATCTACATTTTTCCATACTTACAATTCATTTACAAACAATTTCTTACATACAAATTAAGACACTAAAATACTTATGATCTCACCAGCTTCAAAGCTGATACTCGCTTTCAAAATTACTTGTATCCTCAGGTCATCATAGATAGGTACCGATGAAAGGATTAGGGAAGATGGAGCTCGTTGAAGACTCATCTTTCATTTTGATTTATGCTTTAGTGTTTATCAAAATTTGACAAAACACACTTGTATAATAATTATATTATTAATGCAACGGATGATGTTGTTGCTTGTTTACTACTTTTCATTGTTGTGATACTGTACATGACGTCCTCTGCCCCAGAACGTTTCTGCCGTTCTTGGTTTTGGGGTGTGACAAATTCTACCCGCTACTGATGTTAACCGAGGCTTTTGGTCGCACCTGATTAAGTTGTCGTAACCCGATATGGTCGAAACTAAAATTTTTCTAATTACTAGTTTGGGGCGTTTTCATGTATTTCTAATGTGTTTGGATATTTACGAGGTCAAAATAAAAGTCTTAACTTAAATGACCTAATCCAAAAATGAAATCGGAACAATTCGCTTAAGACGAGTTTTATGGACGGAATGGGTTATGGTGATGGAACAACTTCGGGTTGTCACATTATCCCCCCGTTAGTGGGAATTTCGTCCCGAAATTCAAAGATTAATATACAAGTTATGGAAAGGGGTACGGATATATCTGCTTCATCGAATACTTCACGTTCTCAAGCGATCTCAGGTTTCCGCGTGACATTCCGGTCTATGATGTAAATTTTTTTGTCCAGGAAGTTTAGGTATTTCGTTGTTCTTGGTCACATCAGGATGGATTTCTAAGGTTTTATCAGATAGGTATTCATTAGGAATAGAGGCACATAATACAAGGTGAACGTTGCTAAGATCTGAATGTATTCGGAGTTGGAAGGCTACGAGATCGATATCTAATGAGGATCTTGAAGGTTCCAATGTACCTCGAGTTGAGTTTTCTGTGTTTTCCAAAGTGTATCAGATCTTTCCAGGGCGAGACCATTAACAGGACACGATCTCCAACCTGGAATTTCAGAGGTTTCCGTTGTATATCGACGTAATTCTTCTATCGATCTAGTGAAGTTTTCAATCGTTCTCGGATCTGGATGGTCTTCTCGATGGTTTCACGGATAACTTTAGAACTAGTAAGGGTACTACCGGGGAATCGATTCTTAGCTAGCTGCGTGTCTTCTATCTTGGCCTAACACAAAGGAATCTGTACATTTGACTGTATAGGGTTCCAAATGGTGCAGTCTTGATACTGGTGCAATAACTGTTGTTATACGAGGGTTCGATCAAAGGTAAATGGTTGTCCCAAGTCGTTATGCAATTGATGACACATGCTCCCAGCATGTCTTCCATGATCTAAATAACTCTATCACTTTGTCTAATTGTCTGAGGATGATAAGTTGTACTCATATCTAGCTTGATTTTGAGAGTTCTCGAAAGGAATCTGTCTAAACCTTGAGGTAAACCTGCTATCTCAACCAGAGTTAACGGACGCAGGTATACCATGCAGTCGGACAACTTCTTGGATGTGGGTTCGCGTGAGTCTTTCCATATTGAATGATTTTCTGATCGGAAGGAAGTGGGCAGATTTTTATCAAAGGATCGACATTTACTCCAAATGATATCTTACCCACTCGGGAAACCGGGTAACTTGACGATGCAATCCATGTTAGTCATCTCCTATTTTATTCGGGTATCTGGCTGTTGGAACAGTCTCGAGGGTTTTCTGACTAGGCTTCTCAGGTCTGAGCGAGTAAAAGGGGACATATAGTCAATGTCAATGTCTTAGTTTTGCTATCTAAGCTTTCCTTTCGGCTAAGGGCACCTCATGTTTATGTCTTTCTGATCGAAGCTATGCTGCAGTCTCTTATGGTTAGTGAAATTCGTGTACTCGACTCCATTGAGATCATGTCTCTCATCCTTCAGTGCAGGAACTGCTGCTCCAAATTCCAAGTCGTGAGTTGTGTAGTTAACTTCCTGTGCCTTTTGTTTGTCTCAAAACGTGAACGACAACTTTTCCTTCTTGCCTAAGCACATAATCTAAATTCTGATTGGACGTACTGCAAAGGACAACGAAGTCCTCTGTTTCTTCTAGCAGGGACAGGTTAGGTGTGATGTATAAGTCTTGCTTTAATACTTGAAATGATGTATCTCACTTTTTACTCCAACGAAAGGATACACCTTTCTGTGTCGAAGTGGTTAAGGGTTGGTGATTTTTGGAAGAATTTTCTGAATGAGTCTGCGATAATAGCTGGCGAAACCGAAGAATTGACAGGTTTTCTATGGGTGTCTTTGGTGCCGACCAATCCTCTATTGCTTCGAACTTAGGATGATCCACACGTATGTCTTCATCGTCTACTACATGACTAGGGGAAAATGGTTTGACCGAAGGGTACCACTACAAATTTGTAGTGATCAAATCTAGTCCTGAATACTGTCTTGAAAACAGTATCCTCGTGAACTCGTAGCTGATGGTGTCTTGATCTAAGGTTTAGCTTCGAGGAGTAGCTAGCTCCCTGAATTTATCGAATAAGTTATCTAATTAAGGAAAGAGGATATCGGTTTTGACGGTCAACTCATTAATCCTACTGGATAACTCCTGCATTTTTGCTGGAGCAATAAAGGTACGGAGATTTGGCTACGGGGGGTAGTTCCAAGGATTAAGTTGATACGAGACTCAACTTGACGTTCGGGAGGAATTCTCAGGAGCTCTTCGGGAAGATATCAGGAATATTACAGTTTTCGGGGACGCTCTAAAGGTCTTTAACTTCTTGTTTCTCGCTGATTGCATGAACTAGGAATACCTGACACTCCTTTTGCAGAAGCTTTCGAGATTTGATGCAG
This sequence comes from Lactuca sativa, assembly GCF_002870075.4. Taxonomy (NCBI): domain Eukaryota; kingdom Viridiplantae; phylum Streptophyta; class Magnoliopsida; order Asterales; family Asteraceae; genus Lactuca; species Lactuca sativa. The sequence goes on from NC_056627.2 coordinate 196,187,271, forward strand.
GGAATGATGCGAAGATTTGGGCTAAGCTTGTTGCCATGGATCATGAGAGTCTGGTCAGAGGGGAGATTGAGACGGATAGCCTTTTTTTCATAATAAAGCGTATAGTATGATCAAGACTCAATTGATACATTCCAAAGATAACATCAAAGCTCTTTATTGAAACTGATATTAGGTTAACGATGAAAGAATGATTACTCATGGTAAGGGTATAGTTTAGGAATAATTCGTTAGTGCACTCATTCTCACCTTAACCATCTCGACGGTAAATGTTTCAGTTATTAGACGAGGACTATATTTACGAAGATATTTGAATGAATGACTAATAAAACTTCCTTGACACTACGTTCGAAAAGGATGCGAGCATAAGAATTGTCGAGAAGAAACGTACCCGCGACGGTGGTGGGATCAGCGGTTGCCTCTTCCGGCTTCATAGCTAAAACCATCTTGGTGTTGTTGACGTTGTTGGTGGTTGTTGCTTTTGGGCAATTTCGCTTGAAATGCCCAGTTTCTCCACAACCAAAACAGGCCCGATTGGTACTCGATCTGGAAGCTTGATTGATTAGTTGAGCTGGTGTTTTGCAGGTTTGAGTGAGGTGGCCCTTCATGCCACATCTGATGTAAATCTTCTCGCGACATGGACCAGGGATAAGATGGTGATAACTGCACATGTTGCACCAAGGAAGGTTACCAACATACCTAGTGATAGGTGCTTGAGCTGTAGACACATCAACAGGAGTAGTGATAGCTTGAACTGCCACAGTTTCATGCCTCTTGGAGGGTCCTTGGGAACTCTGACCCTTTCACTTTTTCCAGATAACCTTATTACTCTCATCACACTCATTCTGATGCTCCTGAACATTTTCATGGTTTTGGGGGTAGGTGCTATATCTTGGTTCACCGAACCAGTCAGGGCACAATAGCTTCGTAGTAGCTGTCACTGCGGCAGAAACAGCCAACTGGAACATCTCAGGGTCGAATTAAGAAGGAGGTGGTGACGGAGGATCGTTGTTCCTTGAACTGGGTCCTTTCTTTGGAGGCATTTTGATCTAAAATGATTAGGAAAAAGAGGATGGTAAGTCCTCTGAATTAAATCAAGAGATATGAAACAAGGGATATCTCTTTATGACAGATATATAATTCTATTAAGCGATAAAGCAGGAATGAATTATCAAGGCAGATAAACTATCACTAAAGGAATGATCAAGGGGCAATGCTTGAATGAGAAATTTCTACAACAAAGTTGGATCTACAAATACTCTCATAGTATTTCATGATTCGCGGCGGCGACGGCTCGTTGTTTGGGGTATTTGGGTAAGTTTTAGGCATGCTGAACACCACAGTCACTCCCAAGCGCATGTTGGCCGTGTCTCGAATGAATATAGTTGATCAGACTATATTGATCCTAGACACGACTACATAACTGCCTAGGTTTAACCGCAGCATCCAACACCCATTTACTTATGTTTTGTTCTACTTATAATTACGAATTTCGACGGTTAGAGATACTTGTATACTTTTGAAAATACTTATATTTTGAAGTATACTTTTAGTTCAGAGCACATAGGCCCCTTAATGTTTATAGTCTTATACCATGTAAAGTTTGGTATACTTAGTTCACTATAAACAAGAGCGCTAATACCAATCTGTCACACCCCAAAACCTAAGGCGGAAACGTTCTGGGGTGGAGGTGACTTCATGTTGAATATCATAACCAATGTACATAGTAAGCGAAGTAAACACAAAACTTTACATTACATAGTTTTCATTACATTTGTTTAAAATTAAAGTGATAAAAGTTTCATAGATACATAAGTTAAACAAAAGTAAGACGTGACTCCATACACTCCGTCTTCTGCAAAAGAATGCGAGAATACCTGTCTAAGAAGAACCTGAGAATACAAGCAGTTTAAAAATCAGCATAAAGCTGGTGAGTTCATAAGCAATTTGTTTTATGAAAATGAACAAGATTCCTTTTGTTTTCTGAAAAAGTGGTTATCCAAGAAAATCCCATATTTTCTTAAAAGTAATATTTAGTTTTCCGTTATGTTACACAAATCTGGTTATGAATAGTTGTTACCCCAGGAAAATCCTATATTTTCCTAAAAGTTGGTTACCAATCCGAAATGTAATGTAAAAGATGTATACTGAAAGCCTGATTATCCTTGTGAAGCGTATGACAGTTTTAGCACGTATATAAAATTATCAACATATTAAACTAATTTCAAAGGTTATTGATTTACTATATTCATTATTACTAACAAGTAAATCTCTGTTATCCAAATTTCGAGTTCCATAACCATACGATAGACTAGATATGACAATAAGTAGTCCAAATCATTTTATGACTTTCGTCACCCTTGAACCTTTCGGTTTGGCTGTAGCTAGCAACCAGGTGCGGGGTAGTCAGCCCCGTATAGATCTATACACTCAAGTCACGCTCCCTATCTAAGAGATTCTGGTTACAGAAGCGGTCCTCCACTCGCGTATCTCTGTGGAGTGTTCTCCGAGGACGTGTCTCCAATTTATAGGAATAACAAATCTACAAGTAATAATGCGGAAAATTCTGTTTAAATTCTATTTACAAAGATGATCCTCCACTCGCGTATCTCTGTGGAGTGTTACGGAGGACAAAACTAATGTACCAATCTAATGCTTTTAACAATAATGCTATGGAACAAATCAATTGTGAAATATATAATATAACATTATATAATATGGTATGAAATCAGTTTGTAAACTGATTCTGCAAGTCAAACAGTTGGATAATATGGTTTCAATTGTTAAAAGCAAGTGGAATATGAAACATTTCAATTGAAATAATAAGTTTAAGCACACGATATTCTTGTACTTTTGCTTGTATTCCCCCCCCCCCCCCCTGAAAACATTGAAAAATATTGAAAAAGGGTAGGGGTATGAACTCACCGGACGAGGAATGTGTCGACTAGGATGCTAAACGTCGGATCGAGGCTTGAAAACGTGCAAGCTTCCTATGTAATATTAAATAATACACAAATGTATCTAATTAGACTCTAAATCACTAATTAGATACGATTATACACTCCAAGACGTGAAAACACTTCAAATCAAGTGTTTGGAGTGACCCGGGTGACATCTATAGACGTATATGGCTTGGTTCATGGCCCTATTAACCCACTCCCCATGAGTTTACAGCCGTAAACTCAGGGTGGGGTGTTCTAGAGTGCTAAATGGCCTTATAACATTTAAGGGGTGATGCTACATTTGGTTTCAAGGCATTGGAGTGAAATTTGAACATGATAGGGACCAATTGATGAGTTTACGACAGTAAACTATGTGTTTACGGCCCTAAGCTTCCCCACGCACCTACATTTGATGTTTTGGTGGTCTAAGTCAATCATATGTGATTCAACTAATTTTTGCAAGACAAGGGGTGAATTTAGGGCACCATTTAACCCATTTATAGGAGTTTACGGCCCATGAACCCATTCTTGGGGGGTTTACTTCCATGAACACCTAAGGGAAGGGTTTTCATCAAGTTTAAGGCTTCTAATTCGATTGTGGTTGTTTCTAGACTTTAATCCAAGGCTATTGGTGTGTTTAAATGGCATTTTAACACTTTAAATTGAGTTTACTACCCATGATATGGAGTTTATGGCCCAAGCATGTTCTTGGGTAGTAAACTCATGTTTACTCCCCAAAAGTTAAGTTTAATGTGTTCTAAGTCCAATCCAATAAGTCCTTAAGCCATATCTAAGCTCCAATGGTGTTTTAGAAGGGGTTTAAGCCTCAAAAACCCCATTTATATGTGTTCACGTCCCAAGAGTGTTCCAGGGCCATAAACACATGTTTATGGTCCTAAATCATGATTTGAACACGAAATTGAAGGCTAAAGATGTTATACTAGGAGCTAGGATAGTTACCCTGGTGATTTGAAGCTTAAAATGAGTGATTTTGGATCAAGAAGTTGGATTTGAGGAGAGAGGTTAGAGAGAGAATGAAAAGGCTTCAAATGAAGCTTAAACAACTTTAAATATGGTTTGGATTTGAGACACGGTGGAATTCTACCCGATACTGATGTTACCCGAGGCTTTTGGTCGCACCCGATTAAGTTGTCGTAACCGATATGGTCGAAACTAAAATTTTTCTAATTACTAGTTTGGGCGTTTTCATGTGTTTCTAATGTGTTTGGATATTTACGAGGTCAAAATAAAAGTATTAACTTAAATGACCTAATCCAAAAATGGAATCGGAACAATTCGCTTAAGACGAGTTTTACGGACGGAATGGGTTATGGTGATGGAACAACTTCGGTTTGTCACAACATATAGCTTTCGGTCCAAGACGTTTTCGGTCCAAAGGTTGGCCGAAAACTCTTGTTCTTTGATGCATAATGTGATTTCCAAGGGCTTTCAACAAGCAAATAAGTGTTCTAGACTCGATACTAAGCATTAGGAAGGCTTAAAGTCATAAAGACACCTTTCTTAAGGGTTTTCGGTCTAAGGAGATGCACTAACCGAAAACCCCTTTTGTTCTTGGAAAAACGATAATATCAAGGCTCTAAATTAAGTATCCTTTCTAGATAACATGTATAGTAGATAGATACTTACAATATGGAAGCAAAGAAGGGTGTTTTTGGCACAAAACACTAGTGTGTGTTCTTGGTGTAACTAAGAACACTTGAAGATCTACATAAATGGAATGATTTCATGGATGAAATCATGTAAAAACACTTGAATATGGGAGGAATCAACTAGATAAGGTAAGAAACACTTACATCTTAAAGATCTAGAAGGAAAAATTAGATGATGCTTGAGAAGATTTCAGTTCTTGTTCTTGAAAGAGTGAAAAGTGAAAAATATGGCTAAGTGTCATATATATACTCATGGGGGTTTTCGATCCAAACACTATTTGGGCTGAAAACTCCTAACTCTTGGAGTTTTTGCGAAAATTATGCACAATGAACCTAGGGCATCCTCTCTCCTGTTATCCTTGAAGTACTAAGCTTTAAAACACTTAAACTGACTCCAAAATTCTTAACAGATAGCAGGAACAGTTCTGATTTCTATTGAAGTGAATGATTGTTCAGAATAGAAAAATTTGGGTTGTCACAAGTATAAGACTCCATACGTTATCTCTTCATCCTAGCTAATAAGCATATCTTCGTTGTTTCTTCGAATGAGTATCTAAGTCTTGGACTCCTTGACTATAGGCGGTGCTCGATCTTGCACTTGTTCCTTATCTCATGTTAGAGTCCAAATTATGACCTTCAAGTCACAATATCGATCCTTACTGGATGCGAACTTAAGATAAGCTATTTTATTACTACAATGGAACGATGTGTCATGTTCTAATTACCTATCATCGTATGTTTCAATGTTTAGACTCAGGTCTCTTAGAGTTTTCCAGAACATACTATACTCTCCTTCATGTTCTAATCTCATCTTAAAATGTTCCATTTCTAGCTACAAGCAACCGTCACAATGCATCTAATGATCGCTTTGATTAATTATTTCTGCTTAAGTTAGGTGCTACATCGAAGTTGGTTCTCGGATCAACGTAACATACCCGTCGTAGTTGGACTCAATTTGGTATGACCACTAGGGTCGGAATAACAACAATCTTCTTCGTCAAAACAATGGTAACGACATACTTGAATAAAATGGTATCAATTACTAGCTTCTTGGTAACTTTGTGACTTTCCCTGATCTAAGTGTGAGTCCTATGCTTCTAGTAGTATAGGCCTCTACTACCATTCACACCTACTCATACTTGTCCCAAGTATTGTCTCGCAGTTTTCTAAGTCACCATACAAGAAAATCACATAACAGTTTAACACACCAGATAACAAAATGAAAGTTTTATTATTTCTTGAAACTATTACATAGGTGTTCAAGTTCACCCTAGACTATGCCTGTAATAGGCTACATCATATGATTCTATCCCCTTGGCTACTTCCTAACTTGATCTTTGGGTATGAATTACTCATCCTTGATTCCTCGCGTTTTTCTCTGCTTTGTCGAGGATCATGTGGAATGCTCTTGGTTTCGGTTTTGGTGGCACATTTGGCCTTGTAGCTCCTTCTCTCTTTGGGCAGTCTCGCTTGAAATTCCCTTCCTCATTACATTCATAGCATACCCTTTTGTTGAATGTACATTCATTGGCATAATACCCATGCTTTCCACACTTGAAACAAGTCACCTCTTCGCCACATTTTCCCGAGTGTTTCTTCTTGCATTTATCGCACCATCTTGCTTCACCTCTTCCTCCTTCGAACTTCTTCGAGAATTTTCTCTCTTTGTTAGATTTTGAAGACCCTTCATACTTCATTTTCTCGCCAACTTTAGCTCTCTCCAGACCCTTTTCCCTAATATGGGTCTCAACATTCCCGGCTGCTTTAACGACTATTTTCAAGTTTGTTTCCATTTTGACTATTGGGCCAAAGTCTATGGGCAGTTCGTTAGCAAACCTATCGACCTTGGAGAGTTCAGTAGGGACCAAGTAGGGGAATAACTTCATCCTCTTGGTGAATGCGTTGGCATACTTATCCACACTCATCTTTCCTTTCTTCAGGTTCTGAAATTCGTTGGTTAGGTCTATCAGATCAATCTCTGAGTAGTAATGCATTTTTAACTGCTCCACGAATGTTTCCCAAGACATTCACATGGCTTCTCCTCGTGGCATTGTATCTGCCAACAACTTCCACCAACTTAGCACTCTAGTCTTTAGTTGTTTGACTGCAAATACGGTCTTTTGCCTGTCGCTACAGTCATAGCTCTCAAACACCATCTACATTTCGGAGATCCAGTCCATAATTTCAGCCAGCTTTGGGCTTCCGGAAAGGCTTGGTGGCTTGGCACCCAAGAAGTTTTTATACATTCGTCCATCCTTGTCGTTTCCCCTCTCCGGACCATTCCTTCGTTCTTCTTGACTCCCAACTTGACTTACAGGGCAGCTAGAGTTCCCTTCCTCCGATTGCTCAGGAATCAGCTCAGGTTGCTCAATGGGCATGGTAGGTTCGTCCCTATTTTCATGCAACATCCTCCTCATTTCTTCCATTTGTTCAACTAAGATAGCCCGAATCATGGCTTGTACTCCAGCCATGGTGATTGGTTCAGGTGTAACTTTCATTACAACATGTATTTGTTCAATCACTAGGGGTTGTTAATTCCTATTTCCATTTTTGTTCCTGACTCCACTTCAGGTTCTTGCCATTTCGATCTATACACTAATTCAGACGTTCGGTGTGTAATGACGAGAATTAAGATAGCAAAGATTTTATTTATGTTCGATGTTTGAATCACCCTATTACTCCGAAAAGTTACATGTCGGTTCTAATACCGTAATTAAACATTTAGAAGTCTGAACACATAAAGTTTCTAGATCCGGTCGGCAACAGACCATAGATCTGATCATAAAATGCATATCATAAATCATTTAGCACATGAAAGCAAGTTAGGCATTTTCCTAAATAAGTTAGTGCTTGTGCCTATTCAGGTGTATTACCTAAATTTATTAGACACACTCCTCATGATCATCACTTAGCATTCTAAGTTTAAGTCTAGAAATAAATCATTATTCCTAGTTCGCTTAAACTAATGCTCTGATACCAACTGTGACATCCCCATTTTCACGGCCAGAAAAGACCAATTTTGTTTATACTTTATGAAAATCAGAGTACCTTTTTAATAAAAATGTTGCGGAATTTGTTCCCAGTAAAACATGATAAATACGTTATCAAAGCATTTCCGAAGAAAAGTATTTTTATTCAATTTAAAACATTTGGGATGTCATCGTCACTACAGAAACATAAGCATAAACAAAACGTACATTCATTATCACTAGTGATTTATATCTCCTTAATCTCTCAGTGTAATGTGACTTCATATCAACACCTGTAATATAAATAAACTGAGTGGGTCAGGTTGGGAAACCTGGTGAGTACATAGGATTTTCAACCCACAATAATATAATTATTATGTTAATCATTAAATACTTAACCCAATTACCCATCCCCATTATCTTCTTTACTCTTAAGGATCTTCCCTAAGAATCAGCTATTTCTCATTCATTCATTACTAAGGATTATCCTAAGGAATGGATACAAAGTCCATCGTTGTCAATGACACAGCTGTCAATCACAACTGCTAATTCTATCACTTAGGCGCAACTACCAGAATTGTGACATTCTATATGAGGCGTAGCTGCCAGTATTGTCCTTCGAGCAATGCTGCTAGGGTTATCTCGTTTATTGACAGTATCGTTTTCGAGAATCCACTCGCAATGCATGTCAATGGGTTTTTAGAGTACACTGGTGAACACATCGTTCACAACACCTACAGGTTGTGAGCCTACTAGTGTTCCACTGGACTCTCTACAATAATCCGTGGTTGTCATCCATACTCTGCTAGATGACAAGGCGAACATTTAAGAACAAGGCTGCTCACATCGTACACCTCTTACCCTTACCTCATGGTCTATATCACCTCTCAACTCCTCATCCAAATCATATTTCATATACCCATGTTTTACCGAACATATTATGTAGATATAAATACATATAAAGTTTAAATCATATAAAACTTGTATAAAATCATTCATCCAGCATAGATAGCAAATATACAGATAATATGCACACATAAAACGTAGTTTAAATAAAATACTTCATATCTATCGGTAAGCTGAAAGGAACCAGGAACACACTTGAAAAGGTGGTGATTCCGAACTTAGACAGCGCTTCGCTTCTTAAAAATAATTTCCTTCGACGAAACCTAGTATTATTACCACTAGAGTTTAGTCTATTATTTGCCGAGACTAATTAATACTCTAGCTATTATTACAATGATATAAGCATTAAACAATACTTATATAACCCATAATAATAGCCCAAGTACTTATTATAAGTTCCTAATAACGTTACTATAATCAAATAAAAGCTATATTAAAATAGTGTAGGCGTAGCTCACTTACAGCGGGTTTTATAGAAAACCGGGCTTTGCTTGGAGCAGCGTTCCCGAGCCGAAAATCACTTCTTCTCGAAGCCGTCGAGCACTCTGAGGCTTCCGCCTTGTGTTAGGGAGGCTCCGTAGGCTTTTAGGGGGGTTTCGGGGCTAGAGAGAGGTTCTAGGGATAGAGTAACGAGAAGGAAGAATGGGAAAGGTGTGAAGGAAATGAGGGTGGGAGAGGTTCTATTTATAGGGTGAAATATGGCTGAACTTGATGCAACATGACACCATCTGGTGGCAAAACTTGGGGAGAAAGCAATGACCAAGATTATGCCACGTCACCCATTTTCGCACAGCACACTTCCAAATTCTAAAATTCATAACTTTCACATACGAGCTCCGTTTTTGACATTCTTTATATCCCCATGTAGGTAAAAAAAAAGATCTACAACTTTATTTTGACTCCATTGGCTAATGCTCGACTGATCTTCAATTTAACAGTACGAGAAGATGAAACTGTTAAATGACCGCGAAAAATTCATAACTCCTTCATACAGACTCCGTTTTCGTCTGTCTTTTTATCGTTGAGTTCCTATTAATGAGATCTTCAACTCTCATTTAGATCGTGTAAGCCAAAAACCGCTCGAACTAAAATTCGAGTTTCAGGTCATGCACTGCTATGCCAAATCTTAGAAAATTCATAACTTCCTCATACGAAGTTAGATTTGAGCGTTCGTTTTTTGTATGTTCTCGTTTTAACGTATACTAAAAATTTTGTTTAGATCATTAAGGCTAAAAAGTCTTTTATCGTAAATTTACTTTTCACGTCTCCCGGTGTCGTGTCGGTTTTGCCGTAAAACTTCGACGGGCCATAACTTCTTCGTTAGAACTTGGATTTCGGCGTTTTTTATATGTACGGAACCCTTGTAACATATACTAAACCTTGGTTAAGATTAAGCCTTATAAATAATCTTCCATCAAAAACTCATTTTTGACGCTCATTGTCTCTAAATTGACTAGCTCGGATCTACGGGCGTTACAATAATGGTCTTATGATGTCTCGTCCTGTTTATGCCGACGATTTCTTCTTTATGGGGGAATGGTCTCTCTGGAATGCTTCTAATTTGATTTGTATGATTTTTTTATTTTATCTCTCGTCTGGTTTCAAAATTAATCTTCATGAAGGCAAGTTGTTGGGTATTGGCGTTTCGGAGGAGGATATTCTCGACATGGGTTCTATTATCGAGTGCAGGGTGTCTTCTTATCCTTTTACTTGTCTCGGTGTTCCAGTTGGGTGTAATATAGCATTGAAAATTGGAATATTATGGTTACTAAGTTTATTAGCGAGCTCTCTTCCTAGAAAGCCCGTAATATTTAAGTGGGTGATCGGTTATCTCTAATTGAAGTGGTTTTGGTATTCTCCCGACTTATTACATTTATTTGTTTAGAAAGCCTGATGCTGTTGAAAAAACTTTGGAATCATTATGGAATATTTTTTATTATTATCGCTGACTTAGAAGATAAGAAGATGACTTGGTGGCTTGAAGGAAGTGTTTGGCGAGTAGAAAAAGTAAAGCAAAAAAACAACTCCGTCGACTTCGGGATCTAGCATTATCGATAATTTTGGAGACAAATTTGATCGATATGTCCAAATTCAAGAGAGCATGGCGGCGATCATGAGTCGGGTGGAACAAAAATGTTAGAAGAACAAGCGTCATTCAAGAGGCACAAATGACGCTTTAGATAAAAACTACTATGAAGATACTGAAAATGAAAGCGAATGACTCGAGGGCAAAGATATGGAGATTTTTCTCGTAATGAAGGAGTCCATTCGAGCCAAATATAGGAATAGAGGGTAGCTTTTTTATTTATGTTTTTCATTTTTATGTTTTTTAACATTGTGTTTTTTAAGTAATCTGGTTTTTTTATTTAATGTATTTGTTTTATTGTAATGCCTTATTTTAATTGAATTAAACAACTAGTTTTAAAAAAATTATATGTTTTAATGTATTTTTGAAATAAATTTAACTAAAAAAATGATGTGGGTGGTGTGTTTGTGGTAGGTATCTCATAATTTTAGTGGTAGCATGTGGTGATTAGGTGGCACCCACCAATAAAGTAGTTCGTGATGGGTATTACGGATGATCTAAGTAGTATATTACTTCAACTTCTAGTTGTTTTATTTAAAATGGTTCGGTGACTAACATCTTGTGACATCCCCGTTTTTCAGAACCAATTTAAAAATTTTCTTTACGCTTTTAAGTATTGAAATGCAGAAGTTCCTAGTTAAATAGAAAATTTTGAAATAACGAAAGTTATTTTATTTAAACCTTCGGGATGTCATTCGTTTGTATCCGAACATACATTACAACGTAAATAAAGATGTCCTTAAATAACTAATGCAAGCCTATCATTTTTGCCACTCAACATCCTAACTAGGCAATTTCAACTTTGGCTCCACTACCTGTGATGTAATAAAATGAGTGTGTCAGGTTTGGGAAACCCGATGAGAAACATAGGGTTTTCAAGCCCATAACATTTTAATGATAAAATATCATTCCTGCAAGAGATATATTAGGTGTAAATATATAACCTATCCTACGACAATCTACCCAATTCCAACCGATCCTCATAGATCCTAATTTGACAATCATCTGGAAGACTCACCTTACCGGATGAACTGTCTAAGCAACTGTTTGACTACACCTACTAGGGGATCCTTTGGCTAGTGTAAGTGATATAAGGTAACCAATGTTAAGATATTTTGATGAATATGGCTTTCCATTTCATCTACGTCCATGGGTTATACAGCCATGCTAGCAATGTAATTCATAATACCTCCTAGAACAACAAAGTGTTGGTCATATACTCTGGTCATTGACCCAAACATACTGTCTGATTGTCTGATCGGGAGCCACCATTTCTAGTCACCCAAGACGGGGAGGATTATACTCCGATCTAGTCCCATACTCTAACCTGAATCGGATACCTAATCGACGTCAAGCAAATTCGATACTAAGCAATCCTTTATAAGTCTTATTCCAAATCTAATGCAAGACCTATATCTAAAGGCAAATGATTTTTACAACAATTTCTTATCCAAATGTTACTATCTTATCTTTACAAATAACACATAACAAAAATAATACAAGAAACATTTATTATATGGATATTTTTAAGTTAAGATTATGTTCTTGATAATAACTATGCACTCACTTGACAAAGTGTCCAGTGATTGGTGAATCGGAAAGAGCTTCACCTTACACCTTTCTCGAAAGACTTAGATGTCAATAATGTTATGTCTTAGTATTGTTTCATACCACATTGAGATGTTATCTTAAGAGTTTAGATTCCTCAAATATTCCAAAGTCTACTTCAAGACCAAACTAGTAAGGATCAACAAGGAAAGATAGTCGGGAGGCAGTATCATTTTGACATATAGTCTTTTTGAAATCCAACAACCAACCCGACATAACCATTCTAGACACGTCTCCCATAGTAGATAAATCAACATAAAAACTTGGAATCATTGATAAATATTAATTATAATATCCTAGTAACGACTTACAACTATAATTATAAATTACACAGGGGAAGAGTAAGTGTAGCTCACTTACAGAGTACAATAGACTAGAATTGGGATCTAAACGGGCGGAATACTGACTTAGGTCCTTCCTAAACAATGATTATGGCAATATGAGCACTTGATGGTGTCACATGGATTTGTCGCAGGCTAGAAAGAAGAAAAATGGGCTAGCTTTCGAAATTTTTAGAGAGATATCGACTGGAGGGTGATAGGAGGAGTGAAAGAATGAGCTGGTATTTATTGGTCAGTTTGGAGTCTTACACATTGTGCAAAGGAGGCACACTATGTATATGAGTGACGTCGATCCACTGGGTTTCCGACACATGGCACGATTTGGGTGGGACTATGTGGCTGAGTTCGCACGCAAGATACGTGTGATGCGCGTGTATATGACGTTTTATAGATTTTCTAAATTGTATTAATCCTTCATACGATCTCCGTCTTTGATATTCTTAATATCCACGAAAACCTCTCGATGAGATATATGACTTTCCTTTAGACTCTGTCGGCTATTTATGACTTTATTTTAGTAACACAAGCTTCGACTATTAAAGCCCGTATAAAATGCATAAATGTCAAATCTGGCGTCCGTTTTCATTGGTTTTTATACCATTGGAATCCTAACAACGAGATCTTCAACTCTCTTTTAGATTGTTTTGGCTAATAAACTATCGATCTAGAATTCGATATCGGTGGCCACACTACTACGCCGAATTTTAGGAAAATCATAACTTCCTCTAGTGATGTCAGATTTGGACGATACCTATAGGCATGGATTCACTTTTACAACATCTATGAATTCCGTTAAGACTTTCTAAGTTAAAAATCAATCTAGCCCAAATTCGCTTTTTACGCTATCCGTAGCCGTGTCGTTTTTATCGCAAGACTTTGGTGCTTCCTAGCTTCTTCGTTCTAAGTCGGATTGAGGCGTTCTTGATATATACAGGATCCTAATTACGAATACGTTAGCTAGTTTGAGATTATTTTCCCTAAAAGATCTTTTATTTTTGACGTGTATTTAAATCTTATTTATTTTATTGTATAATATATCATAATATCATATAAAACACATAAGCACAAAATATATGAATAATCATGTCTTATTCATTCACAAAATGACTACATAACTTGACCATAAAGGTTACATGTTTGATTAATAAGCCTAGATGGAAACGTGGATGTTAAAATTATCTCCCCTTAGGATTATTCCTTCCAAGAATCATGCGTCAACAAACAAATGTGGATAACGACTCTTCATGTGACTTTCTACTTCCCAGGTGAGCTTTGACCCTGTTGGGTGTTTCCATCGCACTAGCACCAAGTCAATCATCTTATGATGCAACTTATTTGTCTTACAATCGATGATTTCTCTAGGATCTTCAACCATATGCCTATCTTCGTCAATCGTTAACTTTGAAAGTGGAAGCATATCCACTTCTTCCTCAAAGTACTTCCTCAAATACCAAATGTGCAACATATTATGGATACCTTCTAGTTTAGCGGGAAATTCAAGGTTGTAAGCTTGAATCCCTATCCTTTGAAGTACCTTGAATGGTCCTATGAAACGAGTATTCAACTTCTCACAATTTCCGAATTTAATAGGTCCCTTCCATGGCAAGACTTTAAGTAACACTTGATCACCCACATCAAATGTTATCGGTCGTCGTTTCTTATCTATGTAGCTCTTTTGATGACTTTGGGCAATTACAATCCTTTCCCTAATTATTTAAGCTTCTCCGCGTTTTGATGTACTGTATGCAGACCCCCAAAATCTTTCTCTCCCGCTTCTAACCAACACGACGACATTCAACACTTCCTTCCATGTAGTTCATCGTAGGGAGGCATCTTGATGGTTGAGTGATAACTATTGTTATAGGAAAATTCGGCCAAGGATAGATGGTCATCCTAACTACATAGAAAATCTAAGTCGTATGACCGTGACATATCCTCCAAGACTTGGATAGTTCTCTCACTGTGTCCATCTGTTTGCGGATGATAGGAAGTACTCAAACATAACTTTGTGCCTCCTGCAGACTTTTCCAAATTTTGGAGGTGAATCTATTGTCCCTATCTAACATGATAGATAAGAGCACTCTATGAATTCTTACGATTTCCCTTACATAGGTCTTTGCCAAGTTCTGCATAGACCAATTCTCATGTACGACTATGTAGTGTTGTCACACCCCAAAACCAAGAACGACAGAAATGTTCAGGGGTGGAGGACGTCATGTGAAGTATCATAACAGTGCAAAGTAGTAAACAAGCAACAACATTATCCATTGCATTAAAAGTAAAGTTTTAATACTTGTGTGTTCTTTAATAGTAATAAGACACCAAAATATGTAATCAAAATAAAAGACGAGTCTTGTCTGTGCTCCGTCTTCTCAAATCCTGGTCATCGTACCTGTCTACTGGTGACCTGAGAATACAAGTTATTTTGAAAGTGTAGATCAGCAAGTGAATTCATAAGTATATAAGTGTCATTACTCTATTTTGGAAAGCTGTTATGAATGCCATGTAAATCTTTGAATGAAACATTTGATATAAGTGTGAAGACCATAGAAAATCCCATATTTCCTACTAGTATAAAAGTAGTCTTCTACCAAGACCTGAATGTTTTGAAAGTAACAAAGATGGTTTTTCCCACGTATGACTACTGTTAACAATATATATAGTCTACCTCATCGTTTATGTGAATGTATCACAAAATAAAAGTAATAGGGAAAATATAGCCATATAAGTATTATCCTTTTGTATTAGGATAAACCTGACATCGCGACTGCTGAATAGTATTAACCTTGAACATCTGTAGATGTTCATTGTCCTCTGTAGCTAACAACAGGGTGTAGGAATGGTTAGCCCCGTAAAGGTACCCTAGTATAAGTATTAATTGTAGGCATCTGTAGATGTTCACTACCTTAGTTGCTAACAGTTGGGTTCCGGAATGGTTAGTCCCGTATAGTATCCTTTTGTACTAGGATAGACAGAACTTATCTACACGTATAATATGTAACAGTATCTCATCATATACTATCTAAATACAAGTATCCATGTGAGTGTATCCATGTAAGAGGATCCATGTAAGTGTATCTCTTCAGATAGCATTTTGTATAGACTCATGAATGAACTGACTCTGGTGTAATTCCTTGTAATAGGAATAATGTTTTGTATCCCCTAAACTATCCCTATCGTAACACCCAGATTTCAAGGTATGAGTTTTTGTCCTTTTATTTTTGGGTTTTGTGGGGGAACTCGGCGAGTTGGCGTCTAGACTCGCCGAGTATGGTCGCGGTTTCGAACGCGGGTTCACAGCTGGACTCGGCGAGTTCATGAGTGGACTCAGCGAATCCAGGCTGTTTAATGAAACCCTAATTTCCAGGGTTTGAGACCTTTATAAAGGCCCTTATGGCCGTCCATTGCGGCTACCACACCCCAGAGAGAGTCTTAGATCGTTCGTGAGGTGAAGAGAGGCTATTGTTGATCTTCTGTTGGTGGAATTTGAAGGAGAAGGTAACCAAGGCAAAAGAAGGCTGAAGGAAGTGCAAATCTAGTGTCTTCAGAGATCAAAGGCTTCATATTAAGGTATTCCTTCGGACCTTCTCCAATTTTTGGTGTTGATTCATAGAGTTAGGGTTTTTAAACCCTTTAGAAGAAGAGTATGTAGAGTATTTTGTCCCCTTTCCGAGTTGTGCTTTGGATCTGGACTCAAAGAGGTCCAGAGACCTTAACCCTTGGTGCTTTATGAGCCATTTTGGAATTCATGAGCTTAGAATGTCATTTTTGGGGCTAAATCACCATTTTGGACCATTTCTATGCTATATATGGGTCAAGGTCCGAACTTTACGTGATTAGCATGCTTGGGGAGGCTAGATCTATGATTGTATGGAACAGATCTAACCTCAGAAGTCGTTTTGAGTTTGTGCATGGCATGAACTCGCCGAGTCCGAAGAACAGACTCTGCGAGTAGTTTGAAGGTTGCTCGTTAATCACTTAGTGGGTGGACTTGTCGAGTTAGGGGAATGACTCGGTGAGTCAGGGAGAGTCAGGGGTCTGAGTTCGAGTTGGAACTCGCCGAGTTGTTCTTGGGACTCGGTGAGTTGAGTCGGGGTGGCCCCGCGATTCTTTCCAAGTGGAACTCGTTGAGTCAGGGGAGTACACGACGTGCCAAGAGAGGGTCTAAGAGAGAGTCAGTGGACACGTGTAGACTCGCCGAGTCGCCATAGTGCACTCGCCCAGTCGGGTGAAAGTTTGACCGTTGACCTTGTTGACCTTTAGGGTTGATTTCAGTTGTATTTATGGGAGTATTTTGTTTATGTGATTAGGCGGAGGCTAGATCACATTTCTACCGAGACAGAGACTTACCGAGATATCTTAGGTGAGTCTTCTCACTATACCTTACCTGGAAAGGTACCTATGTGTGACCGGAAGGTCTTGTATGCTATGAGTTGCATGTTTTGTATGCTATGCGTTGCATGTTCCGTATGCGTGATGTATGTGATATGTATGTTATGTATGATATGGGCCGAAAGGCATTACGATATGGACTGGAAGGTCAGGGAGTTATGGACCGGAAGGTCAACACGGGTAGGACCAGAAGGTTTACCGGGTTGGGACGGAAGTCCCCTGAGACACATGGACCAAAAGGTCGTGTGAAGTATGGCCTCGAAAGGCGTATGTTTGTAAGTGTTATTTCGGGGAACTCACTAGGAAATATGCTTACAGTTTTTGTGTTATGTGTTTCAGGTATTAGCGAGGACCGTGGAAAGGCGCCGGCATGACTCGTACACACTAGAGAGAGGATTTGATTTTTTGTGATCTTGGGATACGATATGTTTTGATAAATATTATTGGATACTTTATGAAAAAATTTATGTGAAAATGGTTGTGACAAAAATGAAATTTTTGGTTTGAAATTTACATTGTTACAAATTGGTATCAGAGCCTTGGTTTGAGAGATTCGGATGCACCTTCGGGCGTATCCGAACTCAAACTGAGGATTTGAGAAAAAAATTTATAATAAAGTAAAACTATTGTAAAGAGTAAAAAGAGTTTTGAGACAAACATAGCAGAGTCGTGTGTATAATCAGCCAACGCCCGAACGGTGAATTCCCAAATGTACCCTTACATTATGTGTTATGAGATATGTTATGTTACATTATGCATGCTAGAGTAGGCTAGGTATACATATTAGGACTGGAGTGGCCTGATTTGTGATGCTTTAGCCTAGGAGATTTCTGCTGCTGGGATGCTTTGAAAGCGAGTAGATGGCAGCTAGGAGCTCATGAGAATAGAGTACTTGTAATCCAAGATCCATAGAGGAGGACTTGGAGTGAATGCTGATACGGTGTGGTCAGTAGTATTGGGCCCATACTACTGAAGACACCGGATCAGTGGGCATTCCAGGTAAGAATCTTTTGGACAACGGAGGACAAGTAGGGTGGCGTCATCGAGTATGATTATGCTCGATCGAGTGTCTGATAACTTTTTGTTGTATTTCAGAGGCATAATGGTTGGGACACTCCACAGACCTGAGGCGAGCGGTGTGAGTGACGAGGAGCTTCGTCAGATGATCCACGATGAGGTGGTTGCGACGATCAGGGCCGAGATTCCGGAGATGTTTGGGTCTATCAAGACCAAAATGTTGGAGACTTTTGATGACTGGTACCCCGTGGTGAATGAGGCCGCAGCCGCCGCAGCTACAACAACTATGGCTGCTGCCAGGCCTTAGGGAGGTGACTCGTTGTTGTTTCGGGAGTTCAGAAACATGAAGCCACCTGAGTTTGATGGGACGCAGGATCCGATCGCTGTGATGAGATGGATCGATGACATTGAGGGATGCTTCTATACGTGTTCATGTCCGGAGCATCTGAGGGTACGGTTCGCTTTGAACCAGCTTCGCTTGGGAGTGAAGGATTGGTGGAAGTTCGTGACAGCGAAGTTCACTCTTGCAGAGATTTCAGCGGTGACCTGGGAGAGGTTCACCACCATGTTCAGAGACAAGTACGTTCCCCTGATGGAGAGGGAACAGCTGGTTCAGGAGTTCTTGACCCTCAAGCAGGGTAGTGATTCGGTTGCTGTGGTCACCCGGAAGTTTCATGAGAGGGCGATGTTTTGCCCTGAGCAGGTGTCTTCTGAGCAGGCACGGATGAGCCGGTATTTGGGTATTCTGAGGAGGGACATTCGGGAGTTCGTGTTGAACTCGACGTACCGGACATTTGCTGAG
Source organism: Lactuca sativa (assembly GCF_002870075.4). Classification (NCBI taxonomy): domain Eukaryota; kingdom Viridiplantae; phylum Streptophyta; class Magnoliopsida; order Asterales; family Asteraceae; genus Lactuca; species Lactuca sativa. The sequence continues at coordinate 196,206,001 of NC_056627.2, forward strand.
CTCCAAGAAAATGCCCGGAAGTGGGAGATTGAGTTGGAGACTCAGGCCAGGGAGGAGGCCGAGTCTCAGAGGATGGATCGGCGGCCGGCTCAGTCTCAGCCAGCAGCCAAGCGGACAAAGTCCGCTGATTCGAGGACTGGAGGCCAGAAGGGCGGCACTTGCGGGAAGTGCGGCAAGGGTCATGAGGGGGCCTGTCGATCGGGTGCTTGCTACAAATGTGGCAAGGAGGGGCATATCGCCAGGGATTGCCCCAAGGGATTTATGGTTTGCTTCCATTGCAACCAGACCGGCCATCGGAAGGCCGAGTGCCCTCAGTTACACCAAGGATCAAGGTAGGGATCTGCGCCAGCTGCTAGTGTTACCGAGGTTCGACCGATGAAGGCTGAGGCTCCGAAGGCTCGTGGGAGAGCTTTTCAGTTGACTGCGGAGGAAGTTTACGTGGCGCCCGACGTTGTGGCTGGTATGCATTCTATATTTTATATTTTTTTATGATGATGTACTTATATGATGATATGCGTAGGTACTTTTCTTGTGAGTTCTGTACGTGCTCTGGTTTTATTTGACTCGGGTGCGAGTCGGTCATTTGTTTCCTTGGCTTTTAGTCAGCACATTAGTACCCGTCGAGAGGTGTTGAGTCGGCCTCTGTGAGCGTCAGTTGGTGACGATTCGAGACCCTAGTGGGGGAGTTCTTACAGTGCACGGCGAGGGTACATGTGCGGGGTCAACATTTTGTTCGGCCGCCAGAGCGAGGCAGAGTCTACAACAGGGATGTAGAGGATTTGTGGCATATGTGATGGATGCGAGGGTTGATTCAGAGGGTCCGAAGTCAGTTGATGAGGTTCCGATAGTGCGCGAGTTTCCGGATGTATTTCCAGAGGAATTTCAAGGTGTGCCTCCGGAGAGGCAGGTAGAGTTCAGTATTGAGTTGGTTCCGGGAGCTGCGCCTATCGCTAAGGCGCCTTATCGCCTAGTGCCTCCGGAGATGCAGGAGTTATCCTCGCAGCTTCAGGAGCTGCTGGGGAAGGGGTTTATTAGGCCGAGCAGTTCGCCATGGGGAGCACCCATCCTTTTTGTCAAAAAGAAGGATGGCTCGCTCCGGATGATCATTGATTATCGTGAGCTGAATAAGCTAACGGTCAAGAACCGTTACCCATTGCCGAGGATCGACGAATTGTTTGACCAGTTGCAGGGAGCATGTTGGTTCTCCAAGATCGATTTGAGGTCTAGGTATCATCAGGTGAGGGTGCGGGAGGAGGACGTCTAGAAGACAGCATTTCAGACTCGTTATGGGCATTACGAGTTCCTGGTAATGCCTTTCGGACTCACCAACGCACCTGCGGTGTTCATGGATCTCATGAACAGGTTGTGCAGACCGATGTTGGATTGCTGAGTGATCGTGTTCATCGACGACATATTGGTGTATTCGAGATCCAGAGAGCAGCATGAGGAGCATTTGAGGGAGAACCTCGGAGTTTTGAGATCCGAGAGGCTTTATGCCAAGTTCTCCAAATGTGAGTTCTGGCTACGAGAGGTCCAGTTTCTGGGACACCTCGTTAACCAGAATGGGATATTGGTCGATCCGGCCAAGATTGAGGCGGTCATGAGATGGGAGGTGCCGAGGTTACCCACTAAGATCAGGAGTTTTCTAGGTTTGGTCGGCTATTATCGGAGATTTATTAAGGATTTCTCCAAGATCGCCGTGCAACTCACCAAGTTCACCCGGAAGGGTGTTGCATTTTCTTGGGGTCCGGAGCAGCAGACGTCGTTCGAGACACTTCGCCAGAAATTATGCGAAGCACCAGTTCTAGCTCTTCCAAAAGGGATGGAGGATTTTGTGGTTTATTGTGATGCATCAATATTCGGATTGGGAGCGGTGCTTATGCAGAGGCATCATATGATTTCTTATGCATCGAGGCAGCTTAAGCCTCATGAGTCGAGATATCCTACTCATGACTTGGAGCTGGGAGCGGTAGTGTTCGCTCTCAAGATTTGGCGACATTATCTGTATGGGGTTCGGTGTACGATATACACGGACCACAAGAGTTTGAAGTATTTGATGGATCAGACCAACCTGAATATGCGCCAGAGAAGGTTGTTGGACTTGGTCAAGGATTATGATTGTGAGATCCTGTACCACCCGGGCAAGGCTAATGTGGTAGCCGATGCATTGAGCCGTAGGGCGGAGGGCGCCGCAATTCGAGATGTTTGTTTGAGATTGTCAGTGATTACCCCGGTGTTGGATGCTATTTGTAGGGCCCAAGCTGAGGCTGTGAAGCCAGAGAGCTAGAAGAGGGAACGAGTTGTCGGGCTAGTATCGGAATTTGTTACTGATAGCCAGGGGCTTATGACGTTTCAGGGCCGGATTTGGGTACCATCTGTGGGCGGGACGCATACCATTTTGATGGAGGAGGCTCATCGATCGAAATTTTCAATCCATCCTGGAGCCACTAAGATGTATTTGGACCTGAAGAAGGATTATTGGTGGCCCTGTATGAAGAGGGATGTCGCATTGTTTGTGGAGAGGTGCTTGACCTGTCGCAGGGTGAAGGCCGAGCACCAGCGTCCACATGGTAAGCTGCAGCCATTTGAGATTCCTGAGTGGAAATGGGAACAGATTACCATGGATTTCATCACCAAATTGCCAAGGACCGCGAGGAGTGTCGATGCAATTTGGGTGATTGTGGACAGGTTGACGAAGAGCGCTCACTTTCTTGCCATCAGTGAGAGTTTTCTGTTGAGAGGCTGGCAGAGTTGTATGTGAGGGAGGTGGTATCGCGGAATGGAGTTCCAATCTTGATTGTTTTAGATCGAGATGTGCGTTTTACTTCCAGATTTTGGAAGAAGTTTCACGAGGAGTTGGGTACGAGGCTGCATTTCAGTACCGCATACCACCCACAGACAGACGGGCAGAGTGAACGGACGATTTAGACGCACGAGGATATGCTTCGGTCATGTGTATTTGATTTTGGAGGGAGTTGGGACACATATTTTCCCTTGGCGGAGTTTTATTATAACAACATCCATCATTCGAGCATTGGCATGCCGCCCTTTGAGCTGTTGTATGGGAGGAGGTGTCGAACCCCCATTTCCTGGGGAGAAGTGGGGCAGCGTGTGATGGGCAGCACCGAGATTGTGCTTCAAACAACAGAGCAGATCCAGCAGGTCAGACAGAGGTTGTTGACCGTTCAGAGTCGGCAGAAGAGTTATGCGGACAGGCGCCGGTCCGAGCTCGAGTTTCAGGTCGGCGACTTCGAGCTCCTGAAGGTCTCTCCTTGGAAAGGAGTGATTCGATTCAGGAAGAGGGGCAAGTTGGGGACCCGATATATTGGTCCTTTCAGGGTGATTGCGGGGGTGGGCAGGGTAGCCTATCGTTTGGAGTTGCCAGCAGAGTTGGGTCAGATTCATGACACTTTCCACGTATCGCAGTTGCGGAAGTGTATAGCCGACGAGTCGGCAGTGGTGCCATTAGAAGATATTCAGGTGGATGCGAGCCTGAATTATGCTAAGAAACCGGTGGCGATCAGGGACCGGAAGATCAAGGTTTTGAGGTACAAGGAAGTGCCACTGGTGCAGGTCCAGTGGCAGCATCGGAAAGGGTCAGAGTTGACTTAGGAACCGGAGCGTGAGATGCGGGAGCAGCATCCGAAGTTGTTTGCAGAGGGAGACTTCGGGGGCGAAGTCTGATTCTAGTGGGGGAGAATTGTAACACCCGGATTTCCAGGTATGAGTTTTTGTCCTTATATTTTTGGGTTTTGTGGGGGAACTCCGCGAGTTGGCGTCTAGACTCGCCGAGTATGGTTGCGGTTTCAGATGCGGGTTCACAGCTGGACTCAGCAAGTTCATGAGTGGACTCGGCGAGTCCACACTGTTTAATGAATCCCTAATTTCCAGGGTTTGAGACCTATATAAAGGCCCTTATAGCCGTCCATTGCGGCTACCACACCCAAGAAAGAGTATTAGATCGTTTGAGAGGTGAAGAGAGGCTATTGTTGATCTTTTGTTGGTGGAATTTGAAGGAGAAGGTATCCAAGGCAAAAGAAGGCTAAAGGAAGAGCATATCTAGTGTCTTCAAAGATCAAAGGCTTCATATTAAGGTATTCTTTCGGACCTTCTCCAATTTTGGGTGTTGATTCATAGAGTTAGGGTTTTTAAACCCTTTAGAAGAAGAGTATGTAGAGTATTTAGTCCCCTTTTCGAGTTGTGCTTTGGATCTGGACTAAAAGAGGTCCAGAGACCTTAACCCTTGGAGCTTTATGAGCCATTTTGGAAGTCATGAGCTTAGAATGTCATTTTTGGGGCTAAATCACCATTTTGGACCATTTCTATGCTATATGTGTGTCAAGGTCCGAACTTTACGTGATTATCATGCTTCGGGAGGCTAGATCTATGATTGTATGGAACAGATATAACCTCAGAAGTCGTTTTGAGTTTGTGCATGGCATGAACTCGCCGAGTCCGAAGAACAGACTCGGCAAGTAGTTTGAAGGTTTCCCGTTAATCACTCAGTGAGTGGACTTGTCGAGTTGGGGGAATGACACGGTGAGTCAGGGAGAGTCTGGGGTCAATGTTCGAGTTGGAATTCACTGAGTTGTTCTTGGGACTCGGCGAGTTGAGTCGGGCTGGCCCCGCGATTCTTGCCAGGTGGAACTCGTCGAGTCAGGGGAGTACTCGACGTGCCAAGAGAGGGTCTAAGAGAGAGTCAGTAGACACGTGTAGACTCGCCGAGTCGCCCTAATGCACTCTCCGAGTCGGGTCAAAGTTTGACCGTTGACCTTGTTGACCTTTAGTGTTGAGTTCAGTTTTATTTATGGGAGTATTTGCGTTATGTGATTAGGCGGAGGCTAGATCACATTTCTACCGAGACAAAGACTTACCGAGATATCTGAGGTGAGTCTTCTCATTATATTGTACCTAGAAAGGTACCTATGTGTGACCGGAAGGTCTTGTATGGTATGAGTTGCATGTTTTGTATGCTATGCGTTGCGTGTTCTGTATGCGTGATGTATGTGATTTGTATGCTATGTATGATATGGGCCGGAAGGTATTTTGATATGGACCGGAAGGTCAGGGAGTTATGGACCGGAAGGTCAACACGGGTAGGACCGGAAGGTTTACTGGGTTGGGATGGAAGTCCCCTGAGACACATGGACCGAAAAGTCGTGTGAAGTATGGCCTAGAAAGGCGTATGTTTGTAAGTGGTATTTCGGGGAACTCACTAGGCAATATGCTTACAGTTGTTGTGTTTTGTGTTTCAAGTACTAGCGAGGACCGTGGAAAAGCGCCGGTATGACTCGTACACACTAGAGAGAGGATTTGATTTTTTTGTGATCTTCGGATACAATATGTTTTTATAACTATTATTGGATACTTTATGAAACATTTTATGTGAAAATGGTTTGTGACAAAAATGAAAATTTTGGTTTGAAATTTATGTTGTTACACCTATAATAGTTTATTGGAATGTATTTGATGTCCAAGAAGGTTTATACTCCCTTGTTACTCAAGAGTATTTGATGTCATGAACTGTCCAAGAAGGTTTATATATATATATATATATATATATATATATATATATATATATATATATATATATATATATATATATATATATATGAACATAAGTGTATAGATATTGTTTTGATCAAGAAGATGAAGGAGGTTTTGTAAAACATTTATGAGTTTTGGACAATAAATAATAATGGCTTCATGTCATTTATATAAAACATTTCAAAAGTAATTCATTTGATAACAAACTATTTTAAGACAGAAAATACATTCCATGTATCACATTTTTAAGTATGTGAGATCAGTTGGTTGAAAACATAGTTATAAATCACGTGTTATTGATTCTATAACATACTTTTTTCTACTTGTATTCCCCCCCCCCCCCATTAAAGCATTTAAAATCATTTAAAACATTGGTTAAGGGGTATGAACTCAACTGTAGATGGTGGTTTGGATGAACTGGATGATGTAGGATTGCTAGGTGTCAAGTGAAGAATTGTACACACCCAATGATCCTAGTTAACATATAATCATACATATATGTATCCAATTAGACTTTAAACCACTAATTGACAAAGTTAAGACATCCTAAGATTGGTAAAACACCTTATATAAGTGCTACAAGTGATAAGGATTGCATCTAAGTGCTATAGGACCTTGCTATTGTGTTTGGGGTTCAAGGGTTAACTCCTTCGGATTTTACGGTTTTGTGACCATAACCCCATGGGTTTACAGTTGTAAACACATGAGTTTATGGATGTAAACTCATGTTCTTTTGACCATTTATTGTTTTGAAGCTCTACAAGCCATTAGAAGTATCCCCTCTTCATGCTTATGCCTATGGAAGTGTTTAGGGCACCATTTCACTCCTAAATGGAGCTTATGGTCCCTGGACCATTTCCCTTTGGGTTTACGGTCGTAAACCCCTATGGGTTTTGGCATTTTGATGTTTTCAAGTCCTATACACATTAAGGAGTGAATCTATGCAAGTTACCAAGGCTTAGTAAAGGGCTAGGGACATTTTGGCACCTAAAGAAGGGTTTACGGTTCAAGGTGTTCTTGGATCATAAACACTTTTGATCTTGGTGTTTCTTAGTGTTTTATTGATGTATGGAAGTGTAACAAGCTTTACAATACACTAGGTTAGGAGTACTTACTAGTTAGAAGCTTGAAAGGTACCAAAAGGCCAAGAAGACTAGTGTGTGTTCTTGGTGTTCTTGGTGAAACTTGAAGATTCAACCTTTTCGAAAGCTATCACGGATAGAAGTGTGTTAGATCACTAGATTAAGTAATATAACAACTTAATGGGGCTAGAAACACTTACTAGATGAAGATCTTGAAGGAAGTTTTGGATGATACTTGAGAGAGTTTGGGCTTTGTTCTTGAAAAGGTGGTAAAAATGGTATAAATGACTAAGTGTCACTTATATACCCCCTTCCTTGGGGTTTAGGGCCTTAAACCCCATTGTTTAGGCCGTAAATTCCAATATTTTGGTGTTTGAAAGTTTATTGTTGCACAATAAACCCTAGGGCATCCTCTCTCTTGATATCTCCAAAAAGTGTTAATCCTAAAATCCTCAAACTTATTCCAAAAAGTCCGAAAATTAACATTAATTGTTCTGACTTCTATTGACTTGACATGTTATACAAAAACGAAATTTCGGGTTGACACATCATCCCCCCGTTAAAAGGAATTTTGTCCCGAAATTAGAATTTAAGCAAATAAATGTTTACAATTAACTAAGAAAAAATATGAGGATATTTCATTTTCATTTGATCCTCTCACTCCCAAGTGAATTCCGGTCCTTGCTTGGCGTTCCAACAAACCTTCACTATCGGGATACGGCTTTTGCTTCGTTTGCTTGAACTCTCGGTCTATGATCTCTACTGGTTCTTCCACGAAGTTGATGCTCTCGTTGATCTCGATCTCGTCGAGTGGGATAACAAGAGTCTCGTCGGACAAACACTTTTTCAAGTTCGAGACGTGGAAGGTAGAATGTACGTTACTGAGTTCGCGCGGTAGATTGAGTTTGTAAGCTACGGGGATGATTCAAGCAAGAATCTCGAAAGGCCCGATGTATCTTGGATTGAGCTTCCCACACTTTTTGAAGCGTATCAAGCCCTTACAGGGTGAGAGCTTCAGTGGAACACGGTCGCCCGCCTGGAATTCCAATGGTTTCCTTCGCTTGTCAGCGTAGCTTTTCTGTCGGTCTCTAGAGGCTTTCAATCATTCACGAATTTAAACGATTTTCTCTGTCGTTTCCCGAATGATCTCCGGACCCGTGAGAGTGCTTTCGGGAACTCGGCCCTTAGCTAACTGGGTATCACCCACCTCAGCCCAGCACATAGGGGATCTGCACTTTCAGCCATAGATGGCTTCGAAAGGAGCTTCCTTTATGCTCTTGTGATAACTGTTGTTGTAGGAAAATTCGACAAGGGGTAAATGAGTATCCCAATCTTTCCTAAAGTCAATCACACAGGCTCACAACATATCTTCTAAGGTTTGGATAGTTCTCTCACTTTGTCCGTCGGTCTGTGGATGGTAGGCTGTACTCATGTCCAACCTAGTTCCTAGGGAACTTTGTAACGACTGCCATAACATAAAAGTGAATCTACTATCTCTGTCTGAGATAATGGATATGGGAACACCGTGCAGTCGTAGAATCTCCCTAATGTAGGTTCTCATAAGTTTCTCTATTTTGTCGGTTTCTTTGATGGGTAGGAATTGTGCAGACTTGGTCAATGTGTCGACGATGACCCATATGGAATCAAGTCCACCCATTGTCTTGGGCAACTTGGTTATGAAGTCCATAGTGATCCGCTCCCACTTCCATTATGGAATCTCCGGTTACTGCTGAAGACCAGAGAGTTTTGGGTATTCGACCTTTACCTTCGCGCAAGTAAGGTATTTACTTACGAAGGTAGCAATATCTGCTTTCATGTTAGGCCACCAGTATAACTTTTTAAGGTCCAGCTACATCTTATCTGAACCCGGGTGGATGGAATAATGAGTGTTATGCGCCTCGGTCATGACCAAGTCTCCGAATCCACTGTGTTTCGGTGTCCACATCCGATCCATGAGGTATAAGGCTCCGCCTCCCTTGACTTCTAAATTCTTATCCATCCCTCTAAGGGATTCACCTGCCACGTTTTCAGGTTTCAAAGCGTCGAGCTGAGCCTCCTTACTTTGTGTAGACAAGTGTGAATGGATAGTTAGAGTAAAAGATTTAACACTACGACAAGAGTATTCTGTCCGACTTAGGGTGTCGGCTAGTAAATTGGCTTTACCCGGATGATAACAAATTTCGCATTCGTAATCACTGAGTAGCTCGACCCACCGTCGTTGTCTCTTGTTGAGCTCCTTCTGGTCTAAAATATGTTGTAGACTTTTGTGCTCTGTAAAGATCGTGTTTTTTGTACCATACAGGTAGTGTCTCTAGATTTTCAGAGCAAACACAACTGCTCCTAGCTCAAGATCGTGGGTAGTGTAGTTAACCTCATGTGTCTTCAGTTGTCTCGAGGCATAGGCGATGACCTTACCTCGCTGCATCAGAACACATCCGAGTCCTTGACTTGACGCATCGCAATAGACAACGAAGTCTTCTATCCCTTCGGGGAGGGATAGTATTGGTGCGGTGCACAAGGCTCGCTTGATCGTTTGGAATGCTCTCTCTTGTCTCTCTTCCTAGTCAAAGGCCACGCCCTTCTGGGTCAATGTTGTAAGAGGTTTCACTATGCGGGAGAAGTTCTGAATGAACCTGCGATAGTAGCCAGCAAGATCTAGAAATTAACGAATTTATGTAGGTGTCTTCGGTGCTGACCAGTTCTCAATGGCCTTGATTTTGGAAGGGTCTACGTGTATTCCCTCTTCGCTAACAACGTGTCCCAAGAATTCGACTCTTCGAATCCAAAATTAGCACTTAGAGAACTTCACATAGAGCTTCTCCAATCGTAATGTTTCTAAGACTCTGCGGAGATGTTGACTATGTTCCTCCTTACTTCGAGAGTAAATGAGTATGTCATCAACAAAGACGATGACGAACTGATCCAAGTAAGGACGACACACCCTATTCATCAGATCCATGAATACTGCGGGCGCATTAGTTAATCCGAATGACCTCACTAGAAACTCGTAGTGTCCATAACAAGTTTGGAAGGCTGTCTTCGGAACATCCTCCTCTAGCACTCGTAGTTGGTGATATCCGGATCGTAGATCTATCTTCGAGAAGTAGTTGGCTCTTTGAAGTTGATCAAATAAATCGTCTATGCGGGGCAAGGGATAATGATTTTTAATGGTAAGCTTGTTGAGTTCCCTGTAGTCGATGCACATGCGAAACGATCCATCTTTCTTCTTGACGAACAAGACCGGTGCTCCCCATGGCGAGAAGCTTGGCCTTATGAATCCCTTCTTGAGAAGTTCGCTAAGTTGACTGGAAAGTTCCTGCATCTCTGCCGGTGCTAGATGGTAAGGAGATTTGGCTACGGGACTAGCCCCTAGCACTAAGTCGATTCTCAACTCGACTTGGCATTGTGGAGCTAATCCTGGGAGTTCTTCTAGAAATATGTCGGGAAAGTCACATACCTCTGGGATGTTTTGAATGTCTTTTACTTCTTGACTCGTATCGATGATGTGTGCGAGGAATGCATGATATTCCTTTCGTAAGCACTTCTGGGCTTGGATGCACGAAATGATGCGAAGGCTCATACTAGGTTTGTCGCCATAGATAACTAAGGTTTTGTTGTTAGGAAGGTTAAGACGAACTGCTTTTCGAAAACACATGATGTCGCGCGCGAAGAAGACTCAACCAACCCATGCCAATAATAACGTCGAAACATTTAATTAGAACCGGCATAAGGTCTATCTTGAAAGTATGGCCATCCAAAGTTAAAGTACAACCTACGTATATGCAGTTAGTACTTTCCGTTTTCCTGTTTGCCATTGCTACCATGAATTATTTATCTACGGCACATGGTTTTTGTTTAAGTAGGTGAGCAAATTTATGGCTTACGAAATTTTCTCTGCTCCACTGTCGAAAAGTATGCAAGCATATGAGTTATAGAGGAGAAACGTACCAGTAACTATCGTAGGATCAGCTACTGCTTCCTCGTGGGCTATGGCCAGAACTCTTCCTACTCCGCCAGCCATCCCCTCCTTAGGGCAGTTCCTCTTATAGTGGCCTACCTTGCCACAACCGTAGCAAGCTTGGCCCACAACGGCGTTAGGAACTTGAGCGGTCGGCCTTGCTGGAATTTTGCAGAAACGGGCTGTATGCCCCTTCCTGTTGAAGTTAGAGCACTACATTTCCTTGGAAGGTCCGTGGTGATGGAAGTTGCATTTGTTGCACATCGGAAGATTTCCAGCATAAGCTTTTGCTGGTATGGGATTTGTAGGGACAACAGGGGTCACCGTGGCAGCATTGATTGCCACAAGTTGTTGTCTCTTTGAGGATTCTTGTGAATCCCTACTTTTCCTCTTGTTCCACACCTTTTTCTTGTTGTTTTTGTTGTCATTTTGTGGCCCGGGTGTAGGGATTGTTGGGTTCTGGTGTTTCCCGTGATCTATGAGAGATTGTGCCAGCTCCTTGGCGCTGTCGAAAGTAACAGGCCTGGATGCTAACGCACTTGACTGGATCCGGGGCGACAGTCCCCAGATGTATCTCTCTATTCTTTTGCTCTCCAGAGCAACCATGTCAGGGCATTGAATTGCCAGAACACAGAATCTATTCGTATAGGTTGATATGTTGGAACCAACCATTTCTAGACCCGAGAGTTCCTATTCGAGTTTTTGTATTTCCCTTCGAGGATAGTACTCTCTCATCAGCATGGCTTTCAAGTTTTCCCAGCTGATAGAATTTGCCACCACAATAGTTAGAGACTTAACATGGCCATTCCACCAAGTTAGCGCTCTGTCAGAAATGGTACAAGTAGAAAACTTGACCTTGTTGCCCTCCAGGCAGGCGCATATTTCAAAGACCGCTTCCGTTTTTTCAATCCATTGCCTTAAGACCATGACCCCACCAGTTCCATTTATGTTTTGGGGTTTAGAATTTGTAAAGTCCTTGTAGGTGCATTCCCTGGGATGCCCATGGCTCTCACTGTGGTTGGAAGGATGTGCACCTGTTCCCGATCCACTAGGGACAGGAGTATTGATGGCTGACACGACAGCTGCTACGGCTGATGTGAAGGCTGCCTGGAACATAGTATCATCGAAAGGAGGAAGTGGTTGAGGTGGTGGAGGAGGTGGTTGTATTGGTGTTTCGTTATTAGGGTTACGACTTGGATTTCTGCGTGGCGGCATCTTTTAACTATACGTTTAAAAAGATGACAACATGGATAAGAATAAATGAATAATGAGAGTGACTCATGGACCTACTCTCCATAGTCCAACAGCACAAGGAATAGTATATCGAATGAAGATTATAACATTTGGATAATAATTTCCATATGATTAGATATCTGTCAAATACTGGAATTACAGATGTAATAAGTTTGGGAAAAGTGGCCTAGAAGTAGGCCTTACATCAACCAAGATAGGAAAATTTTGACAGAACTATGACTAGATCAAGACCTGTCTAAGATTTACAACGATAGGAAATTAGACCAAAGTTTTTACATAAACTAGGTTATATCCAAAATACTAGTCGATGAGATTTCTATCGGCGACGAGAACTGCTAGCATGAGTTCATGATCCCGATAGTAGGCATTCTATGTCCCTCATACGCCTGTCATCCCTCACTTGCTGAGCTCGAAGTTCCCTAACCTCAGCTTGGGTTTCAACAAGTTCTCTCTACAGAGCTGCATTGCGGACTAGAGTCCTTTCATGAGCAGACTCTAATTGGAGAATGTGGATTGTGTTAACGCCAGAGTTGGCGTCAATCTCTATGACTCGATTGATAGTTGATTGACCCGATATCGTGTTCCAAGAAATCCTAAGAACCATGATGGGTAGGACCCTGACAGCAGATTCTCCCTCAGTGAGGTTGTAGAAGCTTCTGTCTCCATTGTAGGGGATAGGTTGACCCTGTTCCTGACTCCACCTATTCAAGTTTGTGGCCTACAGAGGTGTGGGTCCTTGAAATGCGGGACGGGGGTTCAGGTTTGGGTTTTGGCCAGCTGGAGGTAGGTTGTTGACTTCAGGCTCCGAGTCACAACTATCAGAAAAGCCCTCAACATGGTGATCATCCAAAGGGATTGGGTGATCATCTTCTGGTTCTTCCCCTAGCCATCTAGCGTTGCCTTGGTTTGGGAAGTACAGGTCGTCGTGAGGATAGAATCCAGCCATGATATCTATGCGAGAAAAGGGATATAAGAAATAACTAAATAGGCGAACTAACTAACATAATTATAAGATAATCTTTATCAGTTGCTTCAATACTTGTTTAGTGCATACCAGTTATATGTAGTTAGGATAGGATAGACCTTCGAATAAGTGACCCTAAACCTAAGCCCCCAACCCAAGGAGGACAGGACATAAGGCAAAGATTTCACAGATTCTAAGTCTATGACATCCTAGTACATATAACTTTAGTGTACCCACTAAACGACTATTGACATATTAATAAAAATCTATTTAGCTCTCAGATAAGTAATTACAGTAAGACCAAATACTCCTATGGTATTTCTTTGTGGTTGTGTTGGTATGTTTTTAGACTTGTTGCCACATCACAACCATTCTTGGGCATATGCTAATCACTCCTCGGACCAACATAGTTGATCAGGATATTCCACTCCCAAGACCAACCGTATATCCGCAGACTCACTTGTGATATTCAACAATTGTAATACTTTTGTTCTTGTCGTTGTGACACCGATTTTAGTATGAATGCAAGCACGTATACTTAAATATTTTATTATTTAAAAGTATAAACTCTTAGTCAGAGTATTTTACTCCCAATGTATTTATAGTTAGTATATCTTTTTATGGGTTGATATACTATATTCACTATAAACAATGCTCTGATACCAATCTGTCACACCCGAAAACCAAGAACGGCAGAAACGTTCAGGGGTGGAGGAAGTCATGTGAAGTATCATAACAGTGCAAAGTAGTAAACAAGCAACAACATTATCCATTGCATTAAAAGTAAAGTTTTAATACATGTGTGTTCTTTAATAGTAATAAGACACCAAAATATGTAATCAAAATAAAAGACAAGTCTTGTCTGTGCTCCGTCTTCTTAAATCCTGGTCATCGTACCTGTCTACTGGTGACCTGAGAATACAAGTTATTTTGAAAGTGTAGATCAGCATAAAGCTGGTGAATTCATAAGTATATAAGTGTCATTACTCTATTTTGGAAAGTTTTTATGAATGCCATGTAAATCTTTGAATGAAACATTTGATATAAGTGTGAAGACCATAGAAAATCCCATATTTCCTACTAGTATAAAAGTAGTCTTCTACCAAGACCTGAATGTTTTGAAAGTAACAAAGATGGTTTTTCCCACGTATGACTACTATTAACAATATATATAGTCTACCTCATCGTTTATGTGAATGTATCACAAAATAAAAGTAATAGGGAAAATATAGCCATATAAGTATTATCCTTTTGTATTAGGATAAACCCGACATCGCGACTGCCGAATAGTATTAAACTTGAACATCCGTAGATGTTCATTGTGCTCTGTAGCTAACAGCAGGGTGTAGGAATGGTTAGTCCCGTAAATGTACCCTAGTATAAGTGTTAACTGTAGGCATCCGTAGATGTTCATTACCTCAGTTGCTAACAGTTGGGTTCCGGAATGGTTAGTCCCGTATAGTATCCTTTTGTACTAGGATAGACAGAACTTATCTACACGTATAATATGTAATAGTATCTCATCATATACTATCTAAATACAAGTATCCATGTGAGTGTATCCATGTAAGAGGATCAATGTAAGTGTATCTCTTCAGATAGCATTTTGTATAGACTCATGAATGAACTGACTCTGGTGTAATTCCTTGTAATAGGAATAATGTTTTGTATCCCCAAAACTATCCCTATAATAGTTTACTGGAATGTATTTGATGTCCAAGAAGGTTTATACACCCTTGCTACTCAAGAGTGTGGGAACTGAATGAAGCATGAAAGCTATCATCTCAATATATATATATATATATATATATATATATATATATATATATATATATATATATATATATATATATATATATGAACGTAAGTGTATAGATGTAGTTTTGATCAAGAAGATGAAGGAGGTTTTGTAAAACATTTAAGACTTTTGAACAATAAATAACAATGGCTTGATATCATTTTATAAAACATTTCAAAAGTAATTCATTTGATAACAAAATATTTTAAGACAGAAAATACATTTCATGTATCACATTTTTAAGTATGTGAGATCGTTGAAAGCACAATTATAAATCACATGTGATTGGTTCTATAACATATTATTTCCTAGTTGCATTCCCCCCCCCCCCCCATTAAAGCATTTAAAATCATTTAAAACATTGGTTAAGAGGTATGAACTCACCTATAGATGGTGGTTTTGATGAATTGAATGATGTAGGATTGCTAGGTGTCAAGTGAAGACTTGTACACACCCAATGATCCTAGTTAACATATAATCATACATATATTTATCCAATTAGACTTTAAACCACTAATTGACAAAGTTAAGACATCCTAAGACTGGTAAAACACCTTATATAAGTGCTACAATTCATAAGGATTGCATCTAAGTGCTATAGGACCTTGCTATTGTGTTTGGGGTTCAAGGGTAAACTCCCTTGGAGTTTACGGTTTTGTGACCATAACCCCATGGGTTTACGGTCATAAACACATGAGTTTACGGCCATAAACTCATGTTCTTTTGACCATTTGTTTTTTTGAGGCTCTAAAAGCCATTAGAAGTATCCTCTCTTCATGCTTAAGCCTATCGAAGTGTTTAGGGCACCATTTCACTCCTAAATGGAGCTTATGGTCCCTGGACCATTTCCATTTGGGTTTATGGTCATAAACCCCTATGGGTTTTGGTATTTCGATGTTTTCAAGTCCTATACACATTAAGGAGTGAATCTATGCAAGTTACCAAGGCTTAGTAAAGGGTTAGGGACATTTTGGCACCTAAAGAAGGGTTTACGGTTCAAGGTGTTCTTTGACCGTATACGCCTTTGATCTTGGTGTTTCTTAGTGTTTTCTTGATGTATGGAAGTGTAAAAAGCTTTACAATACACTAGGGTAGGAGTACTTACTACTAAGAAGCTTGAAAGGTATCAAAAGGCCAAGAACACTAGTGTGTGTTCTTGGTGTTCTTAGTGAAACTTGAAGATTCCACCTTTTGGAAAGATTTCATGGATAGAAGTGTGTTAGATCACTAGATTAAGTAATATAACAACTTAATGGGGCTAGAAACACTTACTAGATGAAGATCTTGAAGCAAGTTTTGGATGATACTTGAGAGAGTTTGGGCTTTGTTCTTGAAAAGGTGGTAAAAATGGTATAAATGACTAAGTGTCACTTATATACCCCTTCCTGATGGGTTTTATACAAACAATCCTATGTGTGCATGCAACCCTAATTTGGATCTATGGTCTCACTATTAGATACACAACATTATGAACATATGAATAAAACCCTAATGTAGGTTGCTATTTTCAAAATTTATATATAAGGTTAGATCACATACCTC
Organism: Lactuca sativa; assembly: GCF_002870075.4. Lineage (NCBI taxonomy): Eukaryota > Viridiplantae > Streptophyta > Magnoliopsida > Asterales > Asteraceae > Lactuca > Lactuca sativa. The sequence goes on from NC_056627.2 coordinate 196,222,146, forward strand.
TTGTTGTTATATAGCAATAACAACTTAAATCTTCTAACCCTTTGTCTTGAAAGCAAGCACCACAAGTGTAGTGCCTCTAATGGCTCACAAACACCACAAGCAATTGGAGAGGCTTTAGAGAGGGAAGGGGAGAGGTAAAAATTGGCCTTCGATGCTCTAGGGATCAAGTGCATGAATTCTTAAGGCCTAGGGGTCTTTATATAGGGTTGAGATTAGGGTTTCAGTCCTTATCATTATCCAGTTGCTTGCCCACCAAGCAATCATAAGATAAGCCTTAAGAAACCCTTATCCTTTATCCCTTGGATGATTTCAAGGATGCCTTATCCCTTGAATTCGTCCAACCCATAACAGGGATAACCATTGCCCTATTTTGCAACTATCATATAATTACAATTCAGCCCCTCTAGTTTAATTAATTACACTTGATCACAAAATTAATTCCTAATTAATTATTGTTCAATATTAATTAAACAAATATGATTTCTCCTTTAATATATTATTCTTATAACATATTAATAAATCATAATAACCTCTCTCTATATTTATTTCTCCAGTCAAGTTGCTTTGGTGAAGGCAACCCAAAAGGACCATGCACAACCGGGTCAAGTATTTACCAAATAAGGTTACGGTCTTAGGCACTAATCCAACAGTCTCCCACTTGGATAAGTCTAGTAACCACAAAAGTAACGTACAACTCGATTAGCAATCGTAGCTCTCAAAGACGCTGTCGAACTCTGATCTCATAAGTAATCTGTCATTTAGATAAGGGATCGTACAGTCCTCTGTTTAGATATTGTGCGAACAATTTTATGGAACTAATTGTCCAGAAGTTGGTTTCTCGATCTCAGATTCATTGACACAGAACTTAATTGAACACATCAATTCATTCCTGACCGGGCCCGACACATAAGTCAAATCAAATCATCGAACGACCGTGATATCGCTTTTACCCTCTTAGGATAGAAGTAACAGATAAACTTCGACTTATATGCATTCACTATTTACTAATCAATCACACACAACAATGCGTTTTATGACATCAATTTACTGATGCGGTTTCGCATTATCAATGTACAACCAATTAGTAAACAATAAACCATATATCTTGGTTTTAAGACCATATGATATTATCGTCTTGCGATCACTTTTGTCACATTCCATAAAGTGATTCCAACAAGTGCGGGTTTATTCCAATGCACAAAACTTGTTAATAAGCACTCATGAACGTTGTAGAAAACTTTTTCTATGTCTAATACCATTTAGACAATTCATACCTAGTTCCAACATATGAACGATTGTGGACCGTTTGAATAATTCGATTATTCTTAATAAACTCAATTATTTTGGAAGTCAAAACATGCAAAGTGAAATAATAGTTAAACAATTAACATAAGATAGTAACTTACTCATAAATAATACTCCTTTATTTAATCATCAAATGTCAATTACATTTATCTATTACATGTTTCTAAAACTATCTATTCTAAACTAACATCATCCTTCAGCCCAATGCTCCTAACGTGCTGCAAGTGCTTAACCCTACTCAGTCCCTTCGTAAGTGGATCTACTGGGTTATCTTCTGATGATATCCTTTTAACCACGAGGTGTCCTTCTTCTACTCGATGTCTAATAAATTGATACTTTTTGTCGATATGTCGAGATCTACCATGATCCCTCGGTTCCTTAGTCAAGGCAACCGCTCCTTCATTATCACAAAAAAAATTCCATAGGCTCCTTTATGGCAGGCACAACTTCAAGGTCACCAATGAAGTTCTTCAACCATATCGCCTCCTTTGACGCTTCGCTCGCTGCAATGTACTCTGATTCGCACGTTGAATCAACTATAGTTTCCTGCTTGGAACTTTTCCAAGTCACTGCTCCTCCATTTAGGGTAAAGACCTAGCCCGACTACGAACGGTAGTTGTCCGTGTCGGTCTGGAAGTTGGCGTCAATATACCCTTGCACCTTCAAGTCATCACTCCCTCCAAGGACTAAGAACCATTCCTTTGTCCTCCGAAGGTACTTAAGTATATTCTTGACTGCAATCCAATGAGCTTTGCCTGGGTTCCCTTGATATCTACTGACCATGCTCAAGGCAAAGGCCACATCAGGGAGAGTACAAGTCATAGCATACATGATCGAGCCAACTGCGGAAGCGTAAGGTACTCGTCTCATCTCTGCTATCTCGGCTTCGGTACTTGGACTTTGAGTCTTACTCAACTTGGCGTTACTCTATATCGGTAGTTCTCCCTTCTTTGAGTTTTCCATACTAAAACGTTTTAGTACCTTATCCAAGTAATTATTCTGACTAAGTCCTATTAGTCTCTTAATTCGTTCTGTCACTATCCTTATTCCCAAAATATAGGAAGCCTCTCCGAGGTCCTCCATAGCGAAGCACTTCCCGAGCCAGGACTTAACCTCCTACAGAGTCAGGATGTCGTTTCCTATGAGTAGTATGTCATCAACATACAAAACTAGGAAGCTAACTATACTCCCACTGGCCTTGACATATACACATGATTCATCTTCGCTTCGTACAAGTCCAAACTCTTTGACATTGTCATCAAAGCAAAGATCCCATCTGCGAGATGCTTGCTTAAGTCCATCAATGGACTTCTCAAGCTTGCACACTCTATTGGGATGCTTTGGATCGACAAAACCCTCTGGCTGAGCCATGTAAACATCCTCAACCAACTTCCCATTAAGGAAAGCGGTCTTGACATCCATTTGCCATATCTCATAATCATGAAATGCAGCAATGGCTAGCATCACCCTAATAGATTTTATCTTAGCAACTGGTGAGAAGGTCTCATCATAGTCAACTCCAGGAGTTTGAGTAAAGCCCTTCGCCACCAGTCGTGCCTTATACGTGTGCACATTCCCATCCACATCGGTCTTCTTCTTGAAGATCCATTTGCACCCAACCGTCTTACGTCCGGGCACATTGTCAACCAAATTCCAAACTTGGTTGTCATACATGGACTGAATCTCGCTGTCCATCGCCTCCTTCCATCTTACAGACTCTGGGCCTGCCATGTCTTCCTTATAGATGTTAGGTTCATCTTGATTTACTAGAGAACTACACTAATAAACGTGTCCCCTTCAGTAGTAATATGAAAACCATACAACTGGGGTTGAACTCTAACTCTTTTGGAACGTCTAAAAGGTAAGGACTTGTCAATTGGTTCAACCGAGGTTTCCTCCTCGAGTTGAGCGCCAGTGGTAGAGGTTCCTTCATCGCTCGATTGTTGACTCTCTTCGAGATCGATGTGCCTCCCACTGTCTCCTTGGCTTATGAGTTCTCACTCTCGGAAAACCTCTCTCCTCGCAACGAAGACAACATTGTCACTCGGTCTATAGAAGAGATATCCAAAGGATCTCTGCGGGTAGCCGATGAAAATACATCGCTCACTACGAGGTTCGAGCTTGTCATGAGTCTCTCGTTTTACGAAGACCTCACAGCCCCAAACCTTGATATGTGCCAAATAGGGAGCCTTCCCTATCCACATCTCATGAGGTGCTTTGGCAACCTTCTTTGTAGGGACTCGGTTAAGGATATGGGTGGCAGTCTCTAAGGCATACCCCTAGAATGAGATAGGTAGTGAAGCACAACTCATCATAGAACGGACCATGTCTAACAAGGTTCAATTACGCCTTTCTGTCACACCATTCAACTGCGGTGTCCTAGGTGGCGTCAATTGCAAAACTATTCTGCATTCCTTGAGATAGTCGTGGAATTCAAGACTTAGGTACTCTCCTCCTCGATCAGATCGAAGCATCTTGATTTTCCTACCCAATTGATTCTCCACTTCATGCTTGAACTCTTCGAACTTTTCAAACGTTTCTGACTTGTTCTTGATTATGTAAATATACTCATATCTACTATAATCATCGGTGAAAGTCACGTAGAAGCGGTTCCCATCCTTTGTTGTGGATCTAAAGGGCCCACACACGTTAGTGTATGAGATCCAATAAACCCTCACCCCTCTCACAAGTGTCAGTGAAGGGTGACTTGGTCATCTTCCCAAGTAAACAAGACTCGCACGTGTCATCTTCCCTAAGGTCGAATGACTCCAACACTCCATCCTTTTGGAGTTGCCTATCCACTTGTTGTTGACATGTCCAAGACGATAATGCCACAAAGATGCATTATCCATACTATTGGAAGAATCCATACACAACAAATCATTTCCTAGGTTATCTAGAACCATAACAGTTTCATAAATTCCATTACAAGGCATTGCTTGAAAATATAAAACACCATTTAGATAAGCATAAATTGAACCATTCTCATTATTAAACGAATATCTAAATCCTTGTATAACCAAACCATGAAAAGAAATGATGTTTCTTGCCATATCTGGCGAGTAGCAACAATTATTTAAATCTAAATTCAGTCCATTACTAAGCACTAAAGAATACACTCCAATCTTGGTAACAGCCGACGTTCTTCTGTTCCCCATGATTATATTTATTCTTCCAAGCTCCACATCCCTATTTCTTCCTAGTCCCTGTAAATCAGAACAAATATGGTAACCACATTGTGTATCAAGAACCCAAGAAATAGCATGAGATGAATTATTAGATTTAATTGTGTATATACCTGCATAAGATGGCTTGATCCTTCCATCCTTGTTGGCTTGCAGATATTCTAGGCAACTTCTCTTCCAATGCCCTATTTTGTGGCAATGATGGCACTCTGCCTCCTTTGGGTTAGGACTGGGCTTAGCAGGATCAACCTTGGTCCCACTAGAAGAGGAACCATCTTGGGACTTTCCCTTGCGGTGGCTCTTTGACAGAGGCTTCCTCTTCTTTCCCCTTCCCTGTCCTATAGCCAAAACAGGAGTAGCGGATGGATTAGGAGTTGGTGCAATAGACTTGTCCTTAAGGTTCCTCTCAACAGTCCTTAGGAGCCCTTGGAGTTTGCTTAGGGTGACCTATTCCTTGTTCATGTGGTAGGTCATCCTAAATTGGTTGTAGCATGAGGGAAAGGAGTGAAGAACAATGTCGATAGCCAAATCTTCCCCAAAGTTGACATTCAACTTGCAAAGACGATCAACATACCTTTGCATCTTTTGCAAGTGCACGGTTAGAGACTCTCCACTCCCTATTTTAGCAGTGATCATATTCGTAATGATCTCATAGTGCTCTTGCCTCGCGTTTTGGTGATATCTCTCCATCAAGTCTGTATGCATTTCATAGGGATACATGTCCTCATAGGACTTTTGGAATTCGGAGTTCATTGTGGCTATCATGATGCAATGAACTTTCGTTGCATCACGCTCATGGGTCTCAAAGACAACCATCTCTTCAGGAGTAGGAGTTTCCGGATTGATCTTCTCGAGCTTCTCATCGAGAACATACTCTTTGTCCTCGTAATGCGCGATAGTGGGAATGTTTCATATCCATTCGCTAAAGTTCGATCCATCGAAAGTCACTTTTTGACAAAGGCTCATTAGTGTGAATGAGCTAGCAACAGCGTTGTTTGCGTTAGACATCTACAAATAGAAAGGACACAGTTTGATTAGAATTGAATCCCTAATTAAACACCCAAAATGAAAAATTAGGGCTAGGACCCAACAACATTATTTATATATTAGAAAAGGGATGCCGTAATCCAACACACAAATAATTTGGAGGTAAGTGAATGAAGATTCACTAATTCTTCACCATGAAAAACATACGATTGAGTTTTAAATGTATTGAGAATTCCTAGATTTTCTTGGAGATACATTGAACTTTTCAATGGCATGTTTAAATCTCGATATGTGCCTCTTGTTTGTGACTGGGATGCCGAGGATCACAAAGGTGTGAATAACCATGAAAATCTACATGGTGCCTTCATTGTTACAATCACCTATTCGATGTACCGGTAAACCACACATGCTCTATCGAACTATGACAAACAATGAATCACCCTTTACCACCTTTTCTTAGAACCAATTAGTGTGCCGATAAACCACACATGCTCCACTAACTTCTTAGAAAGGATGCAAAGTGTAATTTCATGGAATTGCATTAATTTCACTTTTGCCTAAAGTAACTAGGATTGGGAATTTGTAAAAATGTTCAGTTACTTCATATAGATTCATTATACTTATTAATGAGGAGATGATTGCCCTATCCTACCCGTTCGGCTAACGACCTTCCATCAGTCAAGCAAGCAGTGGGTGTGAGTGTACACGCATTAAGCGCCATTTTATAGGCAGCAACCTTATACCCAACTTATAGATCGGCTTCGTGAATGAGGCCTACTAACGGTAAGACTAGCATTTTTTAATTTTACATATATATTTATTAATCTTGTAATAATATAATAGTATAGGGTGTATTTTAAATATTTCAAAATACTAGGGTTTTAATCTTCAATTTAAAATTTTCGAATTTAATACCATTTAAATTAAAATTTTAAATATTAAAACTATTGATTTAATAATTATCTTAAATTAAACTATTAATTTAAATTATCAAATCATAAGGGATTATCTAAATCATAAGGATAATTACCATTTAAACAATTAACTTATCCTAATTCCTTTTATCCCTCCAAATTTCGAATATAATGGGAGGGGATAATTCAAAATATTTAATTACCTTATTTAACTATTAAAAGATAATTACAAGATATGGGATTATCCAAATCCCTAAAATTTAGGATCTTATCTTGGGGAAGGAGGCTAATCTCAAAATCTAAGGGTTTGCAAACCCTAGATCTCGAAATCTTGGATTAATGGGAAGGATTCAAAAACCCTTTTCACAATTTTCGCAAATTAGGGTTAGGAAACCCTAATCTCGAAATTCATGCCTCCTAGGGTTTATTGGCAGTAGACCCTAATTGTCAAGTTCATACAATTGTATAATACTAATTGAAAACAAGTTAACCAAAGGCTCTGATACCACTGATGGGTTTTATACAAACAATCCTATGTGTGCATGCAACCCTAATTTGGATCTATGTTCTCACTATTAGATACACAACATTATGAACATATGAATAAAACCCTAATGTAGGTTGATATTTTCGAAATTCATATATAAGGTTAGATCACATACCTCTTGTTGTTATATAGCAATAACAACTTAAATCTTCTAACCCTTAGTCTTGAAAGCAAGCACCACAAGTGTAGTGCCTCTAATGGCTCACAAACACCACAAGCAATTGGAGAGGCTTTAGAGAGAGAAGGGGAGAGGTATAAATCGGCCTTAGATGCTCTAGGGATCAAGTGTATGAATTCATAAGGCCTAGGGGTCTTTAAATAGGGTTGAGATTAGGGTTTCAGTCCTTATCCTTATCCAGTTGCTTGCCCACCAAGCAATCATAAGATAAGCCTTAATAAACCCTTATCCTTTATCCCTTGGACGATTTCAAGGATGCCTTATCCCTTGAATTCGTCCAACCCATAACAAGGATAACGATTGCCCTATTTTGCAACTATCACATAATTACAATTCAGCCCCTCTAGTTTAATTAATTACACTTGATTGCAAAATTAATTATTGATCAATATTAATTAAACAAATATGATTTAACCTTTAATATATTATTCTTATAACATATTAATAAATCATAATAACCTCTCTCTATATTTATTTCTCCAGTCAAGTTGCTTTGGTGAAGGCAACCCAAAAGGACCATGCACAACCGGGTCAAGTATTTACCAAATATGGTTACGGGCTTAGACACTAAGCCAACACTTCCTTGGGGTTTACGGCCGTAAACACCATTGTTTCAGCCGTAAACTCCAATCTTTTGTTGTTTGAAAGTTTATTATTGCATAATAAACCCTAGGGCATCCTCTCTCCTAATATTTGCTAAAGCGTTAATCCTAAAATCCTCAAACTTATTCCAAAAAGTCTGAAAATTAACAGTAACTGTTCTGACTTCTATTGACTTTACATGTTATACAGAAAAGAAATTTCGGGTTGTCACAAGTGCACTCTTTGTACATTGGTCTAGTATAACTCATATCATGTCGTGACCTCTCTTTGTCTTCAACAACTTTTTTATGAAGTCCATGGTAACATCATCCCAGTTCTCTATGGGTTCTGGTAAGGGTTCTAGACTCCCATATTGATTATGATGTTGTGCCTTCACTCTCGCACAAGTTACACATTCCGTTACATAAGTTGTTATGTCGACCTTTATTGTCGGCCATCAATAATAGGGCTTCAAGTCTAAGTACATTTTGGTGCAGCTTGGGCGTATAGAATACACAGTCATATGAGATTTTTCCATGAGAAAATCCCTTATCCCACCCATCTTTGGCATCCAAATGCAATTCTTAAATGTCTTCAACCCTTGTTTTTCTTCTTCAAACATAAACATCCTGCCTAGACATTCCTCCTTAAAATCACTCTCAGCCAGAGCCCTTGCCTAAGCTTCTTTGATCTTCTTTATAATCAATGAGATTATTTCAATCTTCAACGATCTAGCTCTCTTTCCTTCAGGAATCAACTTTTTACTCAGGGCATCGGCTATAATATTTTCTTTACCCAGGTGGGAAAGTATCTCTTTCTTTTTGGTACGATGAGGATTAGTTCCTCACACAATCTCTTCTTCAATTCACTAAAATCTCTTTCTTGCTTCTCGCTCCAAGTATAGAAAACTCCCTTTTTGGTTAGGGCTGTCAATGGAGCCGCAATAAAACATAAATTTTGGATGAATCTTTGATTGTAGACTACAAATCCCAGAAAACTATGTATTTTAGTGGTACTTTTTTGTGTCTACCACTTCATTATAACTTTTATCTTTGTTGGATCAACCATAATGCCTTCCTGGTTACCTACATCACCCATGAACTAAGTCTCCAGTATCCAAAAGTCACGCTTAGAGAACTTTGCAAAAAGTTTCTACCTCTTAAGGACTTCTAGTACTTCTCAGATATGTTTTCCATAATCTTGATTGTTCTTGGAGTAAATCAAGATGCCGTCCATGAACACTATTTCTGATTTATCGAGAAAAGGTTTAAAAACTCGATGCGTCAGATTCATGAATGCTACTGGAGCATATGTTAGTCCAAACAACATAATGAGGAATTCATAATGTCCATATCGGTTTCTAAGGGATGTATTCTCCATATATTTCTCCATAATCCTTAACTGGGGATATAACCTGACTAGAGAGCAATTTTGGAGAAAACGGTCGTTCCCTGTTGTTGATCGAACAAGTTATGTATCCTAGGTAAGAGATACTTTTTCTTGATCGTAGCTTTGTTTAGCTCCTGATAGTCAATACACATTCTCATAGTATCGTCCTTCTTCATTACGAACAATACTGGAGCTCCCCAAGGTGATGAACTAGGTCTTATGAAACCTTTGACTAGTAACTCATGGAGTTATGTCAATAACTCCTTCATCTCTGTCGTCACTAAATGATATGTCACCTTCTCAATCGGTGTCGTTCATGGCAACAAGTCGATTTCGAATTCTACCAATCTCTCTGGTGGTAATCCTGGTAATTCATCTATAAATACCTCAGGAAAGTCTCGCACCACATGTATATCAATCTTTGCCTTTTTCTCCTTCTTCGCATCAATTACGTATGCTAGGAATGCCAAACATCCATTCGATAAGCAACTTTTGGCCTTCATCATCGTGATGATTCTAAGCTTCACTCTACTTTTATCTCTGTAAACGATGACTGGCTTTCTTTTAGGTGGAGTGATGTACACCATCTTCCGTCTACACATGATGTTTGCGAGGTTCTCTCCTAACCAATCCATGCTGAGAATGACATCGAACTCACTTAACTCAAAAGGTAAAAGCTCTTGACGGAATTCATTCCCATATACATCGATAGTTACAACCTCTAACCTATTTCTAAAAGGTATATTCCTACCACCAACTAATTCTACTAAGATAGGGGTACTTAGTCTAAGAGGTGATAGTCTAAGTTTCCTACCAAATTCATGCGATATAAATGAATGATCTGCTCTAGAATCAAATACTATGTTTACAAGAATTTTATTAACTAAGAATGTATGTGAAGCAATATCGGATTCTTCCTTAGCCTCGTTGAGGGTCATCTGGTAGCTCCGACCCTTGGGCTTTGGTGGCAAGATCCCCAAGATCACCTTCTTTGCTTTTGGGAACTCCACCTTCATGTGTCCCTTCTCTCCAAAATTAAAACACAATCTTCCTTTCATAGTGCAATTTGCGGAAATATGCCTTAGATTCTTACACTTGAAGCAAATGGCATAATCTTCAAAATGCTTCTTCATGCACTGGTCGTACCACTTCCCTTCTTGGTTGCTTCCAGATTTGTCATTTGTTTTCATAAAATTCATCTTCTTTTTCTTCTTGTTGTTGTTGGTTCCTTCCTCAAAATTTCTCTTCTAACAGACCTAGTTATGTCAGTAGCTCACTTCTTCATCACACCTTCAACAAACTTTCCTACACAGACGAATACTTCGAAGGTAAGCGCATGCTTTACTTGAACAGTGTACACCCATGCTAGCCCATTGGCATAGTGATCAATCTTGGTCAGTTCTTCTAGAACGATTCATAGAGCAAACTCCATGTTATAAGTGAAGGAGTTGGTGTACTCATCCACTAATATGCTTCCTTTTGTCAGCCAGGAATTAACTCTCGAATTGCAGCATCTTCTCATCCGAACTAAACTTTCTCTTGAAATGTGTAAGGAATTCGACCCAAGTAGGCAGTTACAGATTATTGGGGATCAAAATCTTCTCTAACGTGTTCCACCAACGCATCACCATACCCTTGAACTGCCTCACATCATAGGTGGTTTGTTGATTTACTGTGCATCCACACTTCAGGAAAGTCGAGTCCATCTCTGCTATCCAACCCATGATTCCTACGGGATCTTTCTTCGCATTAAATGATGATGGCTTGCAATTCATTAAATTCTTTAACTTGCAGTAGCCTCTGTGTTCATCATTTCTCTGAACTTCAGGCAGCTTCGGTCCTTCATAACTCTCTAAGTCATCATTATTTCCTTCTTGGACCGTCATAACATGTGAATGAGTTGGTCCATTATCGACTTGTTCAAAAACTATCAGATCATTGACTGTTGGCACTCATCCTCTAATATTAGCTAGCTCCTGAGCTAATAACTCCCTAAACTCACGTTGGTGCTGATGGAACATTTCTTGCATCATCACCCTAGCTTCATTCATTGGGATTTGCACAACAATTGCTTTGAAGTTTTATGCTGCTGGTCCTCCTTCATTCGTGAGGACTCTACTCGTGGTGGTCATGTCGTTCAGGTACTAAAGTCATAGAGGCAAGAATTTTTGGATAAAGAAGATAGACTATCTACCACATATATTTTGCACAAAGTTAAGGCATCTTCCTATAGTGTCTTAAGGCAAGTGTCTAAAGCAACTAAGGCATCTATCACACATCTTACTAATCATACTTAGTATCTAAGTTTAAGTTTAGAATTTTCCTACATTCATAGTTCGCTTAAACTATTCCTCTGATACCAATTGTGACATCCCCCATTTTTCAGAACCAATTTAAAAATTTTATTTACACTTTTAAGTATTGAAATGCGGAACTTCGCAGTTACATAAACATTTTTGAAATAACAAAAGTTATTTTATTAAAACCTTCAGGATGTCATTTGTTTATATCTAAACACACTTTACAACGTAAATAAATAGGTCATGAAATAACTAAGCAAGCTTATCCTTTATTCCACTCAGCATCCTAACTAGGCAATTTCAACTTTGGCTCCACTACCTGTGATGCAATAAAATGATTTGGTCAGGTTTGGGAAACCAGATGAGAAACATATGGTTTTCAAGCCCATAATATTTTAATGATAAAATATCGTTCCTGCAAGACATATATCAGGTGTAAATATATAACCTATCCTAAGACCATCTACCCAACCCCAATTGATCCTCATAGATCCTAATTTGACAATCATCTGGAAGAATTAGCTTACCGAACGAACCGTCTAAGCAACTTTTTGACTACACCTGCTAGGGGAGCCTTTGGCTAGCGTAAGTCATATAAGGTAACCAATGTTCATATATTTTGATGAATATGGCTTTCCATTTCATCTACGTCCATGGGTTATTAAGCCATGCTAGCAATGAAATTCATAATACCTCCTAGAACAACCAAGTGTTGGTCAGATACTCCGGTCGATGACCCAAGCATACTGTCCGGTTGTCGGATTATGACCCACCATTTATGGTTACCCAAGATGGGGAGGATTATGATCCGATCTAGTCCCACACTCTAACCCAACTATGATACCTAACCGATGTCAAGTCTATTCGATACTAAGCAATCCTTTATAAGTCTTATTCCAAATCTAAGGAAACAAATATATCTAAAGGCAATTGATTTCTACAACAATTCCTTATCCAAATTTTACTATCTTATCTTTACAAATAACACATAATGTCACACCCCGAACCGAACAGACGACGGAAACGTCCAGGGGCTGGATGACATCATGTACAGTATCATAACAGTTGAATTATACAGATCAAAGTAAACACAACCATTATAAATATAGTTGATAGAGTTACAATGTTTGTATGTAATACATGTTTCAAAAATCAATTACAATATGATGATATAAGACTTGACTGACGTGTTTGCATCTGCTGTTACCTATCATAGTGATTCCCTGAGAATACAAGTAGTTTTGAAAAAGTGTCAACAATTAAGTTGGTGAGTTCATAAGAATTTTTTATGAAAAATATGTGTCTTTGTTCCTTGAAAACAGTAGCATGCTCTTCCAGAAAATCCAATATTTTCTTTTATATGTAATGTGGTGTTAAATGTTCCAAGGCCAATGTGTACAAGTATTTTCCATACTTAAAATAGTAGTATGTAGTTTTATGCTTAGATAAAAACATTTGAATGCATATTTCCAGAAATGTAAACTATATTGTACTAGAAAATAATGTTTCGTAGTTGTATCTGTGTAAAATCCTTTGAATGTATGTTTCCAGAAATGTAAACTGTATTATACTGGAAAATAATGTTCTGTAGTTGTATCTGTGCGAAACCCTTTGAATGTATGTTTCCAGAAATGTAAATTGTATTATACTGCAAAATAATGTTCCATAGTTGCATCTGTGTAAAACTCGTTGAACGTATGTCTCCAGAAATGTAAACTTTATTATACTGGAAAATAATGTTCTGTAGTTTTATCGTTAAATAAAAACATTTGAAGATATGTTCGTATTTTTAAACCAAACATAATGTTAATACCCAATTATACGTTATTATAACCATACTTGATGACTGATGTCCTGTTATGACATTCTTCAGGTGTCAGAATGGTATGACATTTGTCATGTAACCTCCCAATTTTCAAGACGAATAATTTTATTTTTGATAATGTTACTTATTAGATCGTTTATTCAAAAACATCATCAATATCATATAAAACCATAAAACCATAATCACATGTCTCCGAAATCCATGACATCAATAGTAATAATATCAAAGTACAATCCAATGGATCTTAAAAATGTAGAAATCATATGTGTGCAATGCACCACTACCGTGCTAGCTCCTTCCCCTTCAACAAAGAGGTACCTGAAGCCAAAACTGTAAATCGTAAGCATAAAGCTTAGTGAGTTCCCCCATCATACCAAATACCATACATAACATATACTGTCAGGCATATATGGGTGTCGGCCTCCCCTTCAGTCTATTTCAACCAGATATCTGCCTAGCATACTTGGGTGCTGGCCTCCCCTTCGGTCTATTCCAACTGGATAACTGCCTAGCATATCTAGGTGCTGGCCTCCCCCTCGATCTATTCCAACCAGATAACTGCCTAGCATATCTAGGAGCTGGCCTCCCCTTCGGTCTATTCCAACCGAATACCGCAGACTATTTCACCCCTACCACTACCACATAGAATCATAGCATACAAGCACATAGAACATAACAGATAATGGCATACAAGACAATTATCACACAGACAATCATCTAACTACAAGCTGTTACTAGTGGGCCGACATTGTGGCCTTAGACCCACTTCTACTGGAAAGTAACTCACCTCAATGTTGTGAAGTGTCTGAACTTTCCTTGTTGCCGTGATCAACTCCTCTCAATTCCTACATGTAACGACCTTCCTTAATTTACCATTACATACTCTTAACCCCTACAAGGGTTACTCAGGTCAAATCCAAAGTCCAGGTCAACACCTTAGTAAAAGTCAACTATGGGTCAAAGTCAACGTCTGGTTGACTCGACTCGCCTAGTTGACCCAACAACTTGTCGGGTCCTTAAATCCTCAAAACACTAGAACCTCGACCCTACTCGTCGAGCCTTTCATGCACTCGTGAAGTTCTCCATCACACCAAGTCGGGACACTCTTCAACTGACTCACCGAGTTCATCCTTAAACTCGTCGAGTCCTCCTTCATGCAAGAAGGCACATTTAGCCCTAGACTCGCTGAGTTCTTTATGAACTCGTCGAGTTCATCTTCATGCAGTTGGGACTTTCCGTGAACTTGAATACGTCAAGTTCCATGGTTTCAGTTCAGTTTCACATCTAACTTTTTCAGTCCTCTTCTAGACCCAACCAGTTCAATCAAAGCAGAGAAGGGTTGGGGAACCATATCCCGGCTCGTCGAGTCCCCCAAAGTCCATGTCCATACAATTGATTTTGGTTGTGTTTAACACATCCAAAACATATATCTAGCCTCCTAGGGTCCATAATACATGTAAAGTTACACACTTGACGTTCATGCATGCGATATTTGGCTGAATTGGCCCTAAAATGCATTCTACAAGATGCATGGGGCTCTTATGGCAATAAAGTTGGCCCCTTTATGCCATAGTAACCCTCCATGGTTCATGATCTAAAGTCATGAGCCTTTATAACCACAAAATCTCGGATATGGCACTTCTAAGGCTTATAAAAGGTAGAAATGAACCCTAACTAGAGATCTAAGAGATAGATGGTCAAGGTTTTAGCTTTATATCCCAAATGAGCCAAAAATGTGCCAAAAACTCTGGATCCTCTTGCTTCCTTTTGATCTCTCAAGCTTCCTTCTCTTTTTCAAACTTCAAATACACACAAATGGCACCAAAAAGCTCAAGAACACTCAATAAATGATTAGGGTTTCGAGTTAGGGATTTTCTAGACTAGGAGCGGTGATGAAGGCTGGGTTGGGACAAGATAAGGTATAAACCCTAAATATTAGGGTTTCATCCAGAAAGTCCTACTTTCCAAGTCGGGTTCTCCGACACGTCGAGTAGGTTACTTAAAACCCGTGTCCAGGAGTCTAGTCTAGTCGACGAGTTGGGCCTCCAACTCATCGAGTCTCAGTGTAAAAACAAACAATTAAGTAAATTTAGATGTGTAGCGGGAACCGGGGAATCTTTCCGTTTTGAATTGGTAACCATGTTGGTGATGGGTTTTGAGCATTCTAACACTTCCTAAGTGTACATGCAACCCTAATAACCTTGGATCTATGTTTGTCTAATAATCATGCAAAGTTGTTTTCCAAGGTTATGAACCTATATAACATACATGCGGTACCATTTTCTTTGTATAAAAGATAGAACTACATACCTTGTTGTTGAAAGTGTTCCTTGAAACCTTCTGAGCCTAGCACCTCAAGTGTGATGCCTCAAATGCTTCACACAACACCAAATGCAAAGAATAAACTTGAGAGAATACTCTAACACAGGCAAAATCGGCCAAGCCCTCTTATTTCTTTAGTCTAACCGATTTTGGGGAGAGTTACATTGCTTATATAGTGTGTTGCATTAGGTAAACCCTAATGTTCCATGAATCTTCATTTCTTGATCCATGGGTTAACTCCATGGAGCATCCATGGAGCATTTTATGGGTGGAACCCAACTTGATAATACATGGAGCCTCTTAGCCCACTATATAAGATATGGAAGATTTAGATAATATACCCATATATTTAATTAGTTATCTTTTGATCACTTAATTAATTCTAAATTAATTCTTGATCAAAACTAATTAAGTAATATTATTAATATATTAGAACTTATAATATATTAATAAATCATATGTGTTATTTCTCTCATTTAGTTTATCTAATTGCATGGTGCCATGCAACCCAAACGGACCATGCCAGGTCGGGTCAAGTACTTACCAGAAATAGTTATGGACTTAGACACCTTATCCAATAGTCTCCCACTTGGATAAGTCTAATAACTATAACTGCAATACTTCAGGAACTGATCGGCAATCGTAGCTCTTTCAAGGTCTCTCGGGACTGAGAAGATGTTGATACGCCATTTAAGATAAGTGATCATATAATCCTCTGTTCTAGATATCAGCCGGACAATTACATGGAACAATGTCTTACTTATTGTCCAGCAGTTTGTTTCCCGATTCCTGATTTGTTTGACAAAGAACTTAATTGAACACATCAACTTAGTTCTGACCGGGCCCGGTACATAGGTCAAAACAAAATCATCGAGGGGTCCAAATATCAGCTTCTAATCCAAGAAGGAACAGATAAACTTAGACTCATATGTTTGTTCTACTACTAGTTGAATTATACACAAAAGCACGTTTTATAACATCGAGTTACCAATGCGTTTTCGTACAATCAATGCATAATCAATTCATAGGCAACAAATCATTTCTCTAGGTTTGAAGACTTATATGATATTACCGTCTCACGATCACTCGAGATAAAATTCCATGAAGTGATTCAGTGAGCGTGGGTTGATTCCAATACTCAGAACTTATGAGCACTCATGAAGTGTTGTCTTATATCCTGACACCTACAACCAACTTCAGACAATCTTACTTCATATCTACTTCCAACATATGACTGACTGTGGAAAATTTGAATAATATGTAAAACCACAACATACTATTCTGGAAGTCAAAACATGCAAAAGAAATTATAGTAAACGATTGACAAAAGATAGCAACACTTTACTCATGAGTAAACACAACTTTTATTCATCATCAAATGTCAATTACACTTTACAAATTTCATAATTTATCTAACTACTAAAACTTATATCATCCTTCAGCCCTATGCTCCGAGCATGTTGGAGATGCTTAACCCTACTCAGTCCCTTCGTAAGGGGATCTGCTGGGTTCTCATCCGATGATACCCTCTTTGCCACGAGGATTCCTTCTTCTATGCAATGTCTGATAAAATGATATTTTCTATCGATGTGTCTGGATCTCCCGTGATCCCTTGGTTCCTTGGCTAAGGCAACAGCACTTTCACTATCACAGAAAATTTCCATGGACTCCTTTATAGCTGGTACTACTCCAAGGTCTCCTATGAAGTTCTTCAGCCATATAGCCTCCTTTGCTGCCTCGCTTTCTGCTATATACTCTGATTCACAAGTAGAATTAGACTCTGTCTCCTGCTTGGAACTCTTCCAAGTGATTGCTCCTCCGTTTAGAGTGAAGACCCAGCCCGACTGAGAGTGGAAATTATCCCTATCAGTCTGGAAACCAGCATCACAATACCCTACAACTCTCAAGTCATCACTCCCACCGAGGGTAAGGACCCAGTCCTTAGTCCTACGTAGGTACTTGAGGATATTCTTTACCACAATCCAGTGAGCCTTGCCAGGGTTCCCCTGATACCTGCTAACCATGCTCAAGGAAAAGGCTACATTAGGTCGAGTACAAGCCATAGCATACATGATCGAGCCTACTGCCGAAGCATAAGGCACTCGACTCATTTCTGCTATCTCAGCCTCAGTATTAGGGCTTTGTGTCTTACTCAATCTGGCGTTACTCTGGATTGGTAACTCTCCTTTCTTGGAGTTCTACATGCTGAATCTCTTCAACACCTCGTCCAAGTATGTACTTTGACTAAGTCCAATTAGTCTTTTACTCTTGTCTCTCAAAATCCTTATCCTTAGAATGTAGGCCGCTTCTCCTAGGTGCTTCATAGAGAAACACTTCCCAAGCCAGGACTTAACTTCCTACAGAGTTGGGATGTCATTTCCTATGAGTAGTATGTCATCCACATACAACACCAGAAAGGTAACTATACTCCCACTAGCCTCGACATACACACAAGATCCATCTTCACTCCTAGAAAAGCCAAATTCCTTGACTTTCTCATCAAAGCAAAGATTCCATCTGCGAGGTGCTTCTTTAATCCTTAAATGGATTTCTCAAGTTTACACACTCTATTAGGGTACTCGTTACTGACAAAACCTTCTGGCTAACTCATGTAAACATCTTCAGTCAACTTTCCATTAAGGAAAGCGGTTTTGAAATCCATTTTCCATATTTCATAGTCATGAGATGCGGCTATGGCTAACATAACCCTAATAGACTTAATCTTGGCTACTGGAGAAAAAGTCTCATCATAATCTAGTCCAGGAGTTTGAGAGAAGCCCTTTGCAACCAGTCGATCCTTATAAGTGTATAAATTACCATCCATGTTGGTCTTCTTCTTGAAGATCCATTTGCACCCTACAGTCTTACGACCTGGTAAATTTTCAACCAAGTTCCAAACTTGATGGTCATACATGGATTGTATCTCGCTATCCATAGCCTCTTTCCATTTAGCAGACTCAGGGCCTGCCATGGCTTCTGCGTAGCTATTAGGTTCATCCATACCTACTAGTGTCTCATCACTAATAAGTGTCTCACCTTCCGCAGTAATATCGAAACCATAGTAATGCTCAGGTGCATTCCTAACTCTCGTGGAACGCCTCAGAGGTACAGACTCATCAATTGGCTCAATAGGAGTTTCCTCCTCAAGTCTAGGGCTAGGGTTTGAAGTTCCTTCACCACTTGACTCTTGAAGTTCTTCAAGGTCAATTTGCCTCCCACTGTCTCCTTGGCTTATAAACTCTCTCTCTCTCTCTCTCTCTCTCTCTCTCTCTCTCAAAAGACTCCTATTCTTAGCTACAAAGACCACATTATCACTAGGTCTGTAGAAGAGGTAACCAAAGGATCTTTGTGGGTAGCCGATGAAAATACACCTCTCGCTTCGGGGTTCTAGCTTATCATGAGAATCGCACCTCACAAAAGCCTCGCAGCCCCAAATCTTGATGTGGTCTAGTTTGGGTACTTTACCAGTCCACATCTCGTGAGGAGTTTTGGCAACTTTCTTTTTGTAGGGACTATATTAAGAATATGGGCGACAGTCTCTAAGGCATACCCCCAGAATGAGATTGGTAGCGAAGCTTGACTCATCATGGAACAAACCATATCCAACAAGGTTCGATTACGTCTCTCAGCTACACCATTCAACTACGGTGTCCTGGGAGGTGTCAATTGTGAGACAATCCCACATTCCCTAAGATAGTCAAGGAACTCTGAACTAAGATACTCACCACCTCGATCGGATCGAAGCATCTTAATGTTCCTGCCCAACTGATTCTCGACTTCCTGTTTAAATTCCTTAAACCTTTCGAAATTCTCCGACTTATGCTTGATTAAGTAGACATATTCATATCTACTGTAATCATTAGTAAAAGTCAAATAATAACGATTAGCATCCATTGTGGCATCTTTGAATGGTCCACACACATCCGTGTGTACAAGGTCCAACAAACCTTCAACCCTCTCACAAGAACCTATGAAGGGTGACTTTGTCATTTTTCCAGGTAAGCATGATTCGCAACTATCATCTGACTTTAGATCAAATGACTCCAAGACTCCATCCTTTTGGAGTTGGCCTATGCGTTTCTTGCTTATATGTCCAAGACGACAATGCCATAATGATACTTTATCCAAGTTATTATTATTAAGAGAATCATTACACAAACATTATTTCCTAAGTTATTAACCACATATACAGTTTCATACACACCATCACAAGGTAATGCTTTAAAATAAAGAATATTATTAAGGAAAGCATTAATCGAACCAACTTCATTATCAAATGACAAAATAAAACCTTGTTTATACAATTCATGAAAGGAAATAATATTTCTTGCCATTTCTGGCGAATAACAACATTTATTCAAATCTAAGCTAAACCCACTACTTAGCGATAAAGTATAAACTCCAATCTTGGTGACAAGTGAAGCTTTCATGTTTCCCATGATCAAGTTTATTCTTCCTTGCTCCATATTCTCACTTCTTCTTAGTCCTTGTAAATCAGAACATATATGAATACCACAACCGGTATCAAGGACCCATGAGTTAGAATGGAGTGAGTTATTAGATAAGATAGTGTAAATACCTGCATGGTTGGGTTTGACTTTCCCATACTTCACATCTTGCTGGTACTTTGGGCAGTTCCGCTTCCAATGTGCCTTTTCATGGCAATAGAAGCATTCATCCTCTTTTGGGTCAGAAGAAGGAGTGATGAAACCTTTCTTGGTTCCACTTGAAGAAGAGCCATCAAGGGTCCTAGCCTTGTTACCCTTCTAAGAACTCTTTCTCTTCTTCCCTCGTCCTTTCCCGATTGCCAAGACAGGGGTGGAGTTGGTAGGAGTAGGAGTAGTAACAACCGTCTTACCCTTAAGTCCACTTTCCGCGGTCTTTAAGAGTCCTTGAAGTTTGCTGAGAGTAACCTCTTCCTTATTCATGTGGTATGTCACGCGGAATTGATCATAACATGAAGGTAAGGAGTGCAAAATGATATCTATTGCAAGCTCCTCGGGGAAGTTCACATTAAGCTTCAGCAAACGGTCCACAAATCTTGGCATTTTCTGCATGTGGCCCGTGATGGGTTCACCATCCTTCATTCGGGTTGTTATCATGGAGGAGATGATTTCATACCTCTCTTGTCTTGCACTTTGATGGTATCTTTCCATCAAATCTTGGTGCATTTCAAAAGGGTAGAAGTCCTCGTAGGACTTTTGGAGGTCGGCTGTCATAGTGGCCATCATGATGCATGCCACCTTGGTGGCATCCCTTTCATGTGCCCTAAAATCAGCGATCTCTTGAGGAGTAGCAACTTTCTCATCAATCTCCTTAAGCTCCTTATCGAGGACATATTCTTTGTCCTCGTAGCGGATAATCATTCAGATGTTTCTGATCCATTCATTAAAGTTGGATCCATCAAAAGTGACTTTCCCACACAAGTTCATCAGAGAAAAGGAGCCATTAGGATTAGTGCCAGAAGCAGTAGTGTTTGTAGAAATCTGAAAAGAAGAAGAGTTTAGTTTAGAAATAGAGATAGTCCTTAATAAAACACCCAAATGTAGTATTAAGGCTAGGACCCAATCACAATATATTATACTTAGAAGAGGTATGTCGCAATCTAAGTAATAACATATTTGAAAGGTAAGTGAATGACGATTCACCAATTTCCTCCAAAGACGAAATATTAAAAATATTTAATTTGTGTCTTAGAAACTCCTAGATTCTTTTGAGATTCAATGAACTTTTCAAAGGCATGTTTCAATCTCGAGTGTGCCCTCCAAGTTTTGTGACTGGGATGCCAAGGATCACAAAACGAGCTGTGAAGCAACCATGCAAATTACTTGGTACCCTTAATGTATTACCCCTCAATTGATGTGTCGGTTAACCACACACGCTCCATAGATACTATGATAAACATTAAGTCACCCTTTACCTACCTTGTTAAGTTTAAGTTAGTGTGCCGGTTAACCACGCACGCTCCACTAACGACCTAAACAAAGTGTAAAGTGTAATTTCATGGATTAGCACCTTATTCACATTTTCCTAAAATAACTAAGATTAGGAATTCAATAGAGTTTAGTTACTTTAGTATTATCATTATACTTTTAATAAGAATTTATAAATCCTTGTCCTACCCGTTCGGCTAACGACCCTCCACCAGTCAAGCAAGCGGTGGGTGAGAGTGGACACCCATTTAGTTGCCAATTTATAGGCAACAACCTTATACCCACCTTATAGACTGGCTTCGTGAATGAGGCATACTAGCAGTAAGACGACTTTGATCTTATACATATATATTATTATTAACTTATAATATTATAAGTATAAGGGTTGAATTTTAACTTTTAAAATTCTAAGGGTTGGAACTAAAGTTTTAATCAAGACTTTACTTGTTCTAAAACTTGAGGGAAAGTTTTGCAAACTTTCAAATCTTTTCATTTCTTGTAACTTATTAGTTAATTAGAGTATTAAAAATGAAGACTCTTCATTTTTAGAACCCATGTGTTCTTTTAATGGTTTTAAAACAAAGTGACTTTTGGTTTTCCATAACTTGAGGACAAGTTATGGAC
This sequence comes from Lactuca sativa, assembly GCF_002870075.4. Lineage (NCBI taxonomy): Eukaryota > Viridiplantae > Streptophyta > Magnoliopsida > Asterales > Asteraceae > Lactuca > Lactuca sativa. The sequence goes on from NC_056627.2 coordinate 196,244,237, forward strand.
TCCATTAAGACACATAATGATCATGAATTAATCTACCACATAGGTTACAAACAATTCCTATGATCATCTAAACATCATAAGATCAAGAATATGAATATGAACACTTTCATGAATCAAAAATTACACTTAAAACTTGTAATTTTGATAATAGCCATTGAAAATGGGTTAGCACAAACATTAGACCATCTAAAACGAGTTTTATAACACCAAAACAGTTTAGGGTAATGTTTCTAGTCCATTTCCAGCAGCAACACACGAGAAACTACATTCTGCAAGCTAAACTCGTCGAGTTCCCTAAGGAACTCATCGAGTTCATGTGTTAACTCGTGAACTCGGCGAGTTTTTGGCCAGAACTCGTCGAGTTTTGCAGTCTGTACAGTTTTAGGTTTTGAAAAACAAGTTTTGCATCAAGTATCATACAAACAAGCCTAGGCTCTGATACCACTGATGGGTTTTGAGCATTCTAACACTTCCTAAGTGTACATGCAACCCTAATAACCTTGGATCTATGTTTGTCTAATAATCATATAAAGTTGTCTTCCAAGGTTATGAACCTATCTAACATACATGGGGTACCATTTTCTTTGTATAAAAGATAGAACTACATACCTTGTTGTTGAAAGTGTTCCTTGAAACCTTGTGAGCCTAGCACCTCAAGTGTGATGCCTCAAATGCTGCACACAACACCAAATGTAAAGAATAAACTTGAGAGAATACTCTAACACATGCAAAATCGGCCAAGCCCTCTTATTTCTTTAGTGTAACCGATTTTGGGGAGAGTTACATTGCTTATATAGCGTGTTGCATTAGGTAAACCCTAATGTTCCGTGACCCTTCATTTCTTCATGGGTTAACTCCATGGAGCATCTTATGGGTGGAACCCAACTTGATAATCCATGGAGCCTCTTAGCCCACTATATAAGATATGGAATATTTACATAATCTACCCATATATTTAATTAGTTATCTTTTGATCACTTAATTAATTCTAAATTAATTCTTGATCAAAACTAATTAAATAATATTATTAATATATTAGAACTTATAATATATTAATAAATCATATGTGTTATTTCTCTCATTTAGTTTATCCAATTGCATGGTGCCATGCAACCCAAATGGACCATGTCGGGTCGGGTCAAGTACTTACCAAAAATAGTTATGGACTTAGAAACCTTATCTAACAGTTGGGAGCAGGTTCATTGAACTTTTGTCGGTTCCAGGGATTTGGAGCCCCAGTGTTCTTTGGAAAGAAGGACATGATTGAAAGAAGACGCTATTAGCAGATGCCGCTAACTCTTTTTGCACCAGTAGTTTCCTCGATGGGACGAAGGTCAGACTTGCATCCTATATTCTGAAAGACAGAACCCATGATTGGTGGGAGAAGGTATGACATGATTTGGGAGGCGAGGAGATTGAGTCCATGACATGGATGATTTTGAGACTAGATTCAGGGCTGAGTTTACACCAGTGATTGAGGTGCAACAATTGGTGTGAGAGTTCCAGGATCTCTGCCGAACTACGTAGACGGTGGCCGAGATCATCGAGATGTCCCAGGAGACAGAGTTCTTGGTTCTGTAGTATGTGGCGAACGAGGAGATGAAGAAGACAAACTACCATTATATGATGAGGAGCGATATCCAACAGTTTGTGAGCCAATATAGTTGCAAGACATTGGATGATATGATTACGAGATCCAGGTAGATGGAGATAGATCTAGAGATGGAGAAGAAGAGGAAACCAGATTATGTATAGAGTGTAGAGGGTTCGGGTAAGAGGCCTAAGGTTGTTGATACGAGATCAAAATGACAGTAGGGGCCGGACCACTGTGGAAAGTATGGCAAAACACACAATGGTAAGGCGACCATGGATGACATGTTGATTGTATGGGAATAATTGGATGTGTTTCCAGAAGATTTTCCTGGGTTGCCTCCGGAGAGGAAAGTTGAGTTCAGGATTGATTTGGCTCCAGGTGCGACTCTGATAGTCGAAGCACCATATCAGTTGGCTCCTCCCGAGATACAAGAGTTGTCTACATAACTAAAGGATTTGACTGAGCAATTTGCCTTGGGAAGCACTAATCCTGTTTGTGAAGAAGAAAGATGAGTTTCATCATATGTCCATTGACTATCAAGAGTTGAATTAGCTAACAGTGAACAACTGTTATCCAGTCTCGAGGATTAATGATTTATTCGACCAGCTACAGGGTGCATCTTGGTTTTCCAAGATTGATTTACATTTTGGTTATCACCAGATGAGTGTTAGAGAGGAGGATGTACGAAAGATAACATTCCAAACTCGCCATGGTCATTGCGAGTTCGTGTTGATGCCCTTCGGTCTCACCAATGCTCTAGACACATTCATGAACCTCATGAACCACATATGCAGGCCGATGGTTGATTGATCTGTGATTGTATTCGTTATTGATATAATGGTCTACTCTAAGACCCAAGAGCTACATGAGGAATACTTGAGAGATTTTTTGGGGATTTTAAGGAGAGAGATACTTTTCACAATGTTCTCCAAGTGTGAGTTCTGGTTGCGAGAGTTGTAGTTTCTTGGGCACCTTGTCAAATAGGATTGTATTCTGGTTAGTCCGGACAAGTTAGAGGCCATGATGAGGTGGGAGGTTCCGATGTCTCCATCTATGATTCAGAGTTTCCTTAGTTTAGCGGGTTACTATCGGAGGTTTATCTAGGATTTCTCTAATATAGCAGTTCCTTTGACCCGATTGACGAAGAAGACCACCACTTTTTGTTGGGCGCCTGAGTAGCAGGCAATTTTGAGAGCCTGAGACAGAGATTGTGTGAGGCGCTGATTTTGATCCTGTCGGAGGGTGTTAAGGACTTGGTGGTTTATTGTGATGCCTCCATCACGGGTTTAGGTGCAGTTCTAATGCAAAAGGATCCGGTGATCACTTACGCCTCGAGGAAGCTGAAGCCTCATGAGGCAAACTATCCTACACATGAACTGGAGTTGGGGATGATGGTTTTCGCCTTCAAGATTTGACGAAATTACCTTTATGGTGTCCACTGTACCATTTACACAGATCACAAGAGCCTGAGTTATCTGATGGATCAGCTAAATCCAAATATGAGGCAGCGCCGGTGGTTGGATGTGGTAAAGGATTATGATTGTGAGATACTTTACCATCTAGGGAAGGCCAATGTGGTGACCGATGTTCTCTACCGCAAGGCGGTTGCAGGTTCGATTAGCGATACTTGTTTTAAGGATGACCATGATTACTCCACTTTGGGAGCAAATACGTAGGGTGAGCATATTGTGGGTCAGGTGGCTTCCTTTGATTATGATAGCCGAGGGTTATCGACTCTTCATCAGAGAGTGTAGGATCCTTATTGGAGTGGTGTGTGTCAGGTTTGGAAAGAGGAGGCGCACAATTTGAGGTTCTCCATTAATCCCTATGCAACGAAGATGTATAAGTATCTTTTTCCTTATTATTGGTGGCTCTACATGAAATGGGATGTGGCTTGGTATGTGGAGAGGTGCTTGACTTGTAGGAAAGTCAAGGTCGAACATCAGCAGCCTCACGGCAACATGCATCCGTTGGATATTCCCATTTGGAAATGGGAGGAGATTACCATGGATTTTATTACAAAGTTGCATCGGACTATGCACAGAGTGGATTCGATTTGTTTCATCGCGGATCGATTGACCAAGACCGTGCACTTTATCCCGATTTAGGAGAGTATCTCTATAGAGAAGTTGAATGAGGTATACATCAGGGAGGTTGTAGCATGACATGGGGTGACAGTTTCGATTGTTTCAGATAGGGATGTCCTCTTTACTTCCAAATTTTGGAAGTGTTTCCATGACGAGTTAGGTACTCGTCTGGATTTTAGCACAACATTCCATCCATAGACTAACAGTCAGAGTGAGTGGACCGTTCAAACGTTGGAGGATATGTTTCGGGTGTATGTTTTAGACTTTGGTGGGGGTTGGGATACGTATCTTCTGTAAACGGAACTTTCGTATAACAACAGCAATCATGCTAACATTGATCGACCTCCATTTGAGATGCTATACAGGAGGAAATACAGGACCCCAATATGTTGGGGTGAGGTTGATCAGCGATTCACGGGGAGTACCAATGTAGTACTCAAGACCATTGAGTTGATACATCAGGTTCAGAGTAGGCTTCAGAAAGCTCATAGTCGACAGGAGAGTTCACACCTTCAGCCAATCTACATATAGAAGGCGCAAATCACTCCATTATTCACACCTTTCTCACCCATTCTCTCCCAAACACCCCCAAACCCTCTAGGCTTTTCCCTAGCACCTCCAAGGTGTTAGAAGTGAGCCTCGGAGTGTCAGAAAGCCCCAATAAGAAGAGATTTCATCTTAGAAGTTCTGCCCGTACAGAGCCCGGTTCCTCGCTAAACCCCCTTGTAAGTGAGTTATGCTTACCCACTTTAAATATAATTTATGTTTAAGTTCAATATTGATATTATTAACTTATAAACTAGTTTATATATATATATATATATATATATATATATATATATATATATATATTAGAAAATATAGTATACAAAGTGTTGTTATAATATCTTTTAACTATTCGTGGTACGGGGAATCTAGTTAGAAGGGCCGAGTAGGGTTGTTGGATTTCAGTAGTGCTATAATGCCAAAATGGTCCTGCCCTATGGTGTTTCATGTCGGGCCCCTATCTTTACATAGTAGTTGAAACATATTTTTTAACACTTGAAAAACAATATTCGCTTGTAGCTATTCACGATAAATATTAGACTTGAGTGTGTCGTAGGGCTTCGCCGCAGGCTAGAATGAAGAAAATGGGATAACTATCGAAATTTTCAGAGAGATATCGACTGGAGGGTATGGGGAGGAGTGAAAGAACGAGTTGGTATTTATAGGTGAGTTTGAGTCTTTCGTGCCATGCAATAGGAGTGTCCAAAACTGATGGCAGAAACGTTTTGGGGCGGAGGACGTTACGTAGTATTGCAACCAATGTGCATAGTAAGCGTAGTAAACACAACCATTACATTACATAGAAATATTTACATTGTCTGAAAAAACAAGTGGTACAAGTGTTATACATATGTATATATCATATGAACAAAAGCAAAGACGAGTCTTCTATACGCTCCATCTTTTCCAAAAGATCGCGGTGTACCAGTCTAATGTGGACTTGAGAATACAAGCAGTTTGAAAATCAGCATAAAGCTGGTGAGTTCATAAGCGGTTTATTTTTGTAAAAGAACAGTTTCCTTTGATTTTTCTAAAAAAGTTGTTATCCAAGAAAATCTCATATTTTCTTATAAAGAAAGTTTAGTTATTCATTCATTTATTCTACAGTTTGGTTAGGAACAGTTCGTTATCCCAGGAAAAACCCTTATTTTCCTAAAAGTCGTGGTTAGTTCTTGGTTCGGAATGCTATGTACTAGTATCTATCATACTTGTCGTATTAGCTAGGTATTCTGATATCCTGGTTTTCCTACACTAAAATGTCGAATATCTACTTTACTTATCTGTATTTTCGAATGTTTGGAGACACTCAGAGATGTACATTAGCTGTATATTCGATGTTCTGGTGACTTCCAAAGGCGTACTTTAGTCGTATTTCCGAAGCTCTGTCGACATCCAAAGGCGTATGTTCTCAAAACTCTATCGATATCCAAAGGCGTACTTTCAAATTATTTCCGAAACTCTGGAGACACTGAAGGTGTACACTAGCTATATTTCCGAAGTCTTGGTGTCATCCAAAGGCGTACTTTCGTAGTCGTTCTGTTACTTTCGTCGTTCTGTTACTTTCGTCGTTTTGTTACTTTCAAGGGCATATCTTATTAGTATAAATCCTAATTTATGATTAGTATGAATCTTTCATAAGATTATAAAATGAGACATAGATTATAACATTTTATAAAGAAATCTACTTTTGGTCTGAAGGCTAAATCTGCAATTCGCACTACTGGTTAATACGATTTTCGATATTAAGAACATACAGAACATGAACATTTGAACTGAAATAATGTGTTTGAGTACAAGATTTCCTTGTACTTTTGCTTCTTTTCCCTTTAAAAACATTTGAAAAACACGGAAATAGAGTAGGGGTATGAACTCACCAGTTTCATATGAAAAGATACACATTTGTATCTAATAAGGCTTTGTACTACTAATTATTTGAGGATATACACTTCTAGTCGCGAAAACATTTCATTACAAGTGTTTGGAGTGACCCGGTTGGCATCTATAGATGTGTATGGCTTGGATATGGAGTTTACTCTTCAAGAGTAAACTCCTAAGGGAGTTTACGGCCCTAATGACCAACTCCCCATGAGTTTACGACCGTAAACTCACGGTGGGTTGTTCTAGGGTGCTAAATGGTCTTACAACTCCTGAGGGTTAACGGTAGGCTTGGTTTTAAGGCATTGGAATGGGATTTGAACATCATAGGGACCATTTGAGGAGTTTACGGCAGTAAAATTTGATTTTAAAGCCATAAACTCTTATGTTCCCATTCAAAGTGTGTTTTGGCGGACCTAGGTCAATCCCAAGTGTTTCTAGCTCAGTATACAAGTCGTGGGGTGAAATTAGGGCATCATTCGACTAAGTTATAGGATTTTATGGCCCAGGAACCCAACCATGGGTGGTTTACGGCCGTGAACTCCTAAGGGGGTAGTTTTTATCATGTTTAAGGCTCCTAACTCATTTGTGGTTCCTTCTAGACTTTATTCCAAGGCTTAGGAGGTGTTTAAGGGGCATCTTAACACCTAAAAAGGAGTTTACTGCCCATGAAAGGGTGTTTACGGTCCAAGCAAGTTCTTGGGCAGTAAAATCATATTTACCCCTTAAATGATGAGTTTATGGTGTTCCTAGTCCATTCAAATAAGCCTTTAAGTCGTTTCCAAGCTCCATAAGTGATTTGGTTGGGTTTTGGGGTTCCAAAACCCCATCTATGTGAGTTTCTGGCCTAGGACTGTTCTAGGGCCGTAAACACATGAACATGGTCCTATTTCATGGTTTGAACACGAATTTGAAGGCTAAGGATGCTAATCTATGAGTTAGGGTAGTTACCTTATCGATTTGAGGCTTGAATTGGATGATTTTGGATCAAAAGCTTGGATTTGAGGAGAGAGAGTAGAGAGAGAGAGTGAAAAAGGCTTCAAATGAGGTCCTTTGAACTTTATATATGGGTTGAGTTTGAGACACGGTGGAATTCTACCCGATACTGATGTTAAACGAGGCTTTTGGTCGCACCCGATTAAGTTGTCGTAACCCGATATGGTCGAATCTAAAAAAAAATTCTAAGTAATAATTTGGGATGTTTTCATGAGTTTCTAAGGGGTTTGGACACTCACGAGATAAAAATCTAAATATCAATTTAGATAACTTAACCCAAAACGAAATCGGAACAATTCACAAAAGAAGTGTTTTTATGTGAAGGCTGACTCTTCTTCTTCTTCTTCCAAAACTTTCTTTTCTCACCACTTCTCTCTGTCGGCTCAGGAGAGGTGCTTGCTTCCTCTTGGTCATCACTATGGTCGATCAGGGTTTGCGCTAGGCATATGGCGCTGTCGTAGGTATCCGGCTTCGCAACTAAAACGTTCCCTTTGGTCGGCTGAGTCAACCCCCAGATGAACCACTCAATCTTCTTACTCTCCGGGGTAACCATTCACGGACAAAGTAATGCCAAGTCATCGAATCTGGATGTGTAAGCGGAGATATCGGAACCCTTCATCTTCAGGTTCCAGAGTTGATGCTCTATCTTCTGTATTTCGCCCCGAGGGCAGTACTCCGCAAACAGAAGTTCCTTCATGACTTCCCAACCCATAGCATTGGCTACTGGTAGGGTTAAGGATTTGACTCGGTCTTTGCACCAAGTCAAGGCTTTATCGGTGAATGTGCAGGCGACAAATTTCACCTTGTCGGATTCTGAACAGGCACAGATCTCAAAAATAGATTTGATTTTCTCTAACCACCGATTTAGGGCAATGACACCTCCTGTGCCATCGAAGAATGTGGGTTTCGCATTCATAAAGTCTTCAGAGGAACACTCCTTCCGGTGTCCTTGGCTACCTTCCTGGTTTTGGGGCTGAGTACCACCTCCTTGCCCACCTAAACCACTAAGGTTCATTTATGATATGGTAACAGCCACAACTGCTTGAAACATGACGGGATCAAATTGAGGAGGAGGTGGTGGCGGAAGAGGATTGTTGTTCTTTGAGCTGGGTCTCCTTCTTGGAGGCATCTTGATCTAAAATAGATAGGAAAGAGAGGATGATAAGTCCTCTGAATTGAATCTAGAGATATGGAACAAGAGATATCTCATTAAGACAGATAAAGGACTCTATAAGCGATACGCAGGAAAGAGTTATCAAAGCAAATAAACTATCGCTAAAGGAATGATTGAGGAGCAACGCTGGAATGAGGATTTCTATAACGAAGTTGGCTCTAGAAATACTCCTATAGTATTTCATGTTTCGCTGTGACGACGACTCGTTGTTTGGGTATTGGGTAAGTTTTAGGCATGCTGAGCACCACAGTCACTCTCAAGCACATGTTGGTCGTGTATCGAATGAATATAGTTGATCAGGCTATATTGACCGTAGACACGACTACATAACTGCCTAGGTTTAACTGCAACATTCAACACCCATTTACTTATGTTTTGTTCTACTTATAATTATGGAATCCGGCGGTTAGGTATACTTGTATACTTTTGAAAATACTTATATTTTAAAGTATACTTTTAATTCAGAGCACTTATGCCCCTTAGTGTTTATAGTCTTATACCATGTAAGGTTTGGTATACTAGTTCACTATAAACAAGGGCTCTGATACCAATCTATCACACCCCGAAACCGATGGCGGAAACGTTCCGGGGCGGAGGACGTCATGTAGTATCGCAAACAATGTACATAGTAAGCGTAGTAAACACAACCATTACATTATATAGAAATATTTACATTGTCTGAAAACAAGTGTTACAAGTGTTATACATATGTATATATATCATATGAATATAAGCAAAGACGAGTCTTCTATACGCTCCATCATCTCCAAAAGATCGCGGTGTACCTGTCTAATGTGGACCTGGGAATACAAGCAGTTTGAAAATCAGCATAAAGCTGGTGAGTTCATAAGCGGTTTATTTTTGTAAAGAACAGTTTCCTTTGATTTTTCTGAAAAAGTCGTTATCCAAGAAAATCCCATATTTTCTTATAAAGAAAGTTTAGTTATCCATTCGTTTATTCCACAGTTTGGTTAGGAACAGTTTGTTATCCCAGGAAAAACCCTTATTTTCCTAAAAGTCGTGGTTATTTCTTGGTTCGGAATGCTATGTACTAGTATCTATCATACTTGTCGTATTAGCTAGGTATTCTGATATCCTAGTATTCCTACACTAGAATGTCGAATATCTACTTTACTTATCTGTATTTTCGAATGTTTGGAGACACTCAGAGATGTACATTAGCTGTATATTCGATGTTCTGGTGACTTCCAAAGGCGTACTTTAGTCGTATTTCCGAAGCTCTATTGACATCCAAAGGGGTACTTCCAAATTATTTCCGAAACTCTGGTGACACTCAAGGTGTACACTAGCTGTATTTCCGAAGTCTTGGTGTAATCCAGAGGCGTACTTTCGTAGTCGTTCTGTTACTTTCGTCGTTCTGTTACTTTCGAGGGCGTATCTTATTAGTATAAATCCTAATTTATGATTAGTATGAATCTTTCATAAGATTATAAAATGAGACATAGATTATAACATTTTATAAAGAAATCTACTATTGGTCTGAAGGCTAAATCTACAATTCGCACTACTGGTTAATACGATTTTCGATATTAATAACGTACAGAACATGAACATTTGAACTGAAATAATGTGTTTGAGTACAAGATTTCCTTGTACTTTTGCTTGTATTCCCCCTAAAAACATTTGAAAAACACGGAAATAGAGTAGGGTTATGAACTCACCAGTCGCAGAATGTGTCGGTTTGAATGCTAAACGTCAGTTCGGGGGTTAAACGCGTGCAAGGTTCCTATGTCATATGAAAAGATACACATTTGTATCTAATAAGGCTTTGTACTACTGATTATTTGAGGATATACACTTCTAGTCGCGAAAACATTTCATTACAAGTGTTTGGAGTGACCTGGTTGGCATCTATAGATGTGTATGGCTTGGATATGGAGTTTACTCTTCAAGAGTAAACTCCTAAGGGAGTTTACGACCCTAATGACCAAATCCCCATGAGTTTACGACCATAAACTCACGGTGGGGTGTTCTAGGGTGCTAAATGGTCTTACAACTCCTGAGGGTTAATGGTAGGCTTGGTTTTAAGGCATTGGAATGGGATTTGAACATCATAGGGACCATTTGAGGAGTTTACGGCAGTAAAATTTGATTTTAAAGCCATAAACTCTTATGTTCCCATTCAAAGTGTGTTTTGGCGGACCTAGGTCAATCCCAAGTGTTTCTAGCTCAGTATACAAGTCGTGGGGTGAAATTAGGGCATCATTCGACTAAGTTATAGGATTTTATGGCCCAGGAACCCAACCATGGGTGGTTTACGGCCGTGAACTCCTAAGGGGGTAGTTTTTATCATGTTTAAGGCTCCTAACTCATTTGTGGTTCCTTCTAGACTTTATTCCAAGGCTTAGGAGGTGTTTAAGGGGCATCTTAACACCTAAAAAGGAGTTTACTGCCCATGAAAGGGTGTTTACGGTCCAAGCAAGTTCTTGGGCAGTAAAATCATAATTACCCCTTAAATGATGAGTTTATGGTGTTCCTAGTCCATTCAAATAAGCCTTTAAGTCGTTTCCAAGCTCCATAAGTGATTTGGTTGGGTTTTGGGGTTCCAAAACCCCATCTATGTGAGTTTCTGGCCTAGGACTGTTCTAGGGCCGTAAACACATGAACATGGTCCTATTTCATGGTTTGAACACGAATTTGAAGGTTAAGGATGCTAATCTATGAGTTAGGGTAGTTACCTTATCGATTTGAGGCTTGAATTGGATGATTTTGGATCAAAAGCTTGGATTTGAGGAGAGAGAGTAGAGAGAGAGAGAGAGTGAAAAAGGCTTCAAATGAGGTCCTTTGAACTTTATATATGGGTTGAGTTTGAGACACGGTGGAATTCTACCCGATACTGATGTTAAACAAGGCTTTTGGTCGCACCCGATTAAGTTGTCGTAACCTGATATGGTCGAAACTAAAAAAAAAATTCTAAGTAATAATTTGGGATGTTTTCATGAGTTTCTAAGGGGTTTGGGCACTCAAAAGATAAAAATCTAAATATCAATTTAGATAACTTAACCCAAAACAAAATAGGAACAATTCACAAAAGACGAGTTTTTATGGACATAATGGGTTACGACGATGAAATAAATTTCGGGTTGTCACAAGGAGGCACACCATGTATAAGGATGACGTCGACCCACTGAGCTACCGACGTGGCACGGTCTGGGTGGGGCTATGTGGTTGACTTCGCGCACAAGCTACACGTAACGCACGTCGTGTGATGTTTTCCAGATTTTCTAAATTGCATAACTCCTTCGTACGAGCTCTGTTTTTGACATTCTTTAGATCCACAGAAATCCCTCGAGATCTACGACTTTCCTTTAGAATCCATTGACTATTTTTGACTTTATTTTATCTACAAATCCTTAGTGTATGAAAGCCCGTATAAAGTCATAATTCTCACATCCGGTGTCCGTTTTTGATGGTTTCTTAGCGTTGGAATCCTAATAACAAGTTCTTCAATTCTCATTTTAATTGTTTTGGCTAACATTCTAATGATCTAAAATTCGATATCGGTGCGCACACTGTTGCGCCGAATTTTAGAAAAATCATAACTTTCTCAAGTGAAGTCAGATTTAGACGATTCCTATATGCATGAATTCACTTTTATGGCATCCGTGAATTCCGTTTATACTTCCTAACCTAAAAGTCTTTCTAACCCAGATTCACTTTTTATGCTGTCTGCAGTCGTGTCGCTTTTATCGCGAGACATTGGCGATTCCTAACTTCTTTGTTCTATGTTGCATTGAGGCGCTCGAGATATGTACGAGATCCTAATTACGAATACTATAACTAGGTTGAGATTATTTTCCTTAAGTGATCTTTTATTTTTTACGTGTATTTTAAATCTTATTTATTTTATTATATAATATATCTTATTATCATACCAAACACATAGGCACAAAATATATGTATAATCCTGTCTTATTCATTCACAAAATGACGACATGACTTGACCACAAATGTTAAATGTTTTATTACTAAGCTTAATTGGAAACGTGGGTGTTACATATTTCCATTAAGAATTGTCTCTTCGAAAACAAAATACACAAAGAATACATAAATACTAGAATAATGCACACAAATGGGATGGTTTCCATTCAGTTCGGGAACACAATTTATTAGATGGCGATCTATTGTCATATGCTTCAACTATTGGATGACCATCTATTGTCTTTAGTGATGGTTTCTATTCAGTTCGGGAACAAAATTTATTTCATAACCATTTTGTTTGTTTCGAGATCGAGAAACAAAAATGCAATGTTACTTCCTTGTCATTCCTTTCTATCACTTCATATTTTCCTTTCCTTTCTTTTATTACCTTAATCACCCACAAGTGGTTGTAGTGATCTATTAAAAGGATTTATCATTTGCAACTGTAATTCTATATTCGATTCCATCCTTGATCCCACCAAATTTAGATTCAAAAGTTTGTATATTTTCTTTACTTTTAAGTGAGAAGGGGGTGACTTCTCTATGTCTCCATCTCATCAATGAGCATAGATTGATAGATATGGCTTTTGTGCGGGTCAATCTATATCCCATTCTTCAGGTATAGTTTTCTTTGATCATAGTTCGACATTCCTTTCTCCCATATCGTAATAAGGCATGGACTAACTCTAAACCATTCCTGTGTTTTGTCCCTACTATAAAGGCCGGTAGAAGGAAAGCTCTTTACCGCAACGCTCGTTCACCCCCTTTGGCTTCTTCCATTCTTGTAGTTTTTTCTAATTGGCAAATAGCGTCTTGAAGTGAAGCAAAGGAATTAGTGGGAAGAATTATTGGTACACTTTAAGTGCAAGTTCTTCTTAGCTCAAAATATGATGGAGCCATAGAACGAATTCCTAACACTGAAGAACAACAACATGTCCATTAATTAGTATATCAATGCTTTCACATACAACGTGGAGTCCGCCTTGCCTATTGTTCTCGGTGAACTAGAAAAGATTTATAGCTTTGTGAAGGGAGTACCATGGGAGTACTCTATGCCAGTACACCAGACACCTAATCTTGAGGTATCCATCTGGGTTGTGAGTTCTGTTAAAAATATGATCAAAGGAAGAACCGTCGGGAAAAATGAAGTTAGCGAGAAAAGGAAGAATGAAGGTTGCTTAGGAAACAACAACAACAACAACAACGAAATCTAGGAGTAACTAAGAAGGAAAGTGGTGCGACCATTGCAATAGGAAGCATTTTAGCAATGTGTCGTTTGCTTCAGATTCAATAAACCAGGTCATGTTTTTATAAATTTCCTGATATCAGGAAAATTTTGCTACAACTACAAAGAAGAAGGGAACATGAAAGTCAAGTTCCCTAAGTTTGAGAAAACAATCCCAAAGATCCTGCCAACAAAACCCAAGGGCCAAAGCTACCAAATGACCTTCAATACAGCCAAAGAAGAGACTGATGTTGCTTTAGGTACATTCATAGTATATCAAATTACTACCAAGACTTTACTTGATTTAGGAGCAGATGACTCCTTTATTTCTCTTGAATTTGGTAGAAAACTTAGTTTATCATCACATAGATTAAACTCTCTAGAAATGGTAAAAGTAGCTTGTGGTAGGAATGTATATGTTACTAATAAGTTAGAAAATGTAACCATCAACTTGAACGAGAATGAATTCCATAGATAGTTATTACCTTTAGTTAAACGAGTTCGATGTCATTTTGGGAATAGACAGGTTGTGAGAAAATCTGACGAACATCTTATATTGAAGAAAGACGGTGCACATCATTCCTCATGAAAAAGAATAATTCATCGTATATAGTGATAAGAGTATAGTGATGTCTGGAATCATTATCATGACGAAAGCCAGAAAATGTCTTAAAAATGATGTACAACATTTTTCGCCTATGTGATGGACATGAAGAAAGAAAAGAAGGTAATTAATGAAATACTAGTGGTGTGTGGCTTCCTAAAGGTATTTCCAGTACTGTTTGTAAAGAAGAAAGATGGTACGATGAGGATACATATTGATTATCTGGAGCAAAACAAAGCTATAATAAAAAACCGATACTCACTACCTAGAATATATGACTTGTTCAATCAACTACAGGGAGTGACTTTCTTCTCCAAGATTGATCGTAGGTCAGGCTATCATTAGTTGAAACTAAGAGAACTAGATATTGACAAGACATCCTTTAGAACAAGGTATGGACACTACGAATTCCTTGTTATGTTGTTTGGGCTAACCAATGCACCAGAAACATTCATGGATATGATGCATCAGACTTTGGAGGATACAGTAATCCCAACAAAATTGTTCCATTGAGGTATCGAAAGATATTCTTGACTGCATTGAGATGGGGTTTTCTTGGGTTCAATTGATATGTTGCATAATTACATACATTAAACATAATATTAGGTCGATCTGCAGTTAAATAAAAAAGCGAACGAATCATGCTCATGTATGTCGTTAGATAAAGAACAAGCTTATCCAACGAAGCATTTAGTTGCATGGCATAGGTACTTTGACTTTTGCATTACTCGTCATGCCAAACCTTTCAAGCAGATTTCAAGTATATTTCTCTTGATTAATAAAAATTCCTTCCATGCTTTGATGAATATACAAACCAAAAATTTTTATTTGTATTACCCATCATTCTCATTTGTAATTGACTTTTCATGAGTTCCACAAATTCCTTCGACAATGAAGGATCATTTGATCCAAAGATGATGTCATCGACATAAATTTAAACGAGAATTAAATGATCCCCTACCATCTTTCTAAATAAAGTAGGATCAATTGATGCTTGTTTAAATTTAGAGATTTTCAAAAACTTGAAAGAGTGGCATACCAGGCACGAGGTGCTTGTTTCAACCCATAGATTGCCTTGTCTAAAACATAACAATAATAAGGATACTTATCATTAACAAAAGGAAGTGGTTTTTCGATATACACTGTTTCTTCCAAAACACCATTAGGGAGTGCACATTTGACATCCATTTGATAGACGTCGAAGTCCTTATGAGCTTCATAGGCAAGAAAAATTCACATCGCCTCGAGTCTTGCGAAAGGGGCAAAGGTTTCATCATAATCGGTACCTTCTTATTGTGAACAACCTTCTACGACTAGTCTTTCACTGTTTCGAATATTTTTTTCCTTCTTTGTTAGTTTTGTTTTTAAAAATCCATTTTAGACCAATTAACGAAATATATTTTGGTTTCGGAATCAATCTCCAAACTTTGTTTTGTTTGAATTCAACGAGTTCAGATTGCATTCCAACAACCCAATCATAGTGTTTTAATGCAACCTTTACTCATTTTGGTTCAAATTTCAAAATGAAAATACTAAAGATATAAAATTCTTGAGGAATATTCAACACCTCATTTTAGGGCTCGAATCTGTGCTCGAGTTAAGACACCAGAATTTGGATCGCCAAGAATCTGTTCTTTTGGATGATCTCTTGTCCACTTATCCATTGGTGGATATGCTGGATTGAAGTCTAAAGGTTCATATTCAAAAATGTCATCAACTTCCGAACCTTCTCATGTCATTGAGATATTATCAGTTACATCATGAAAATCATTATTTACAATTGACGAATTTCCACCATGAAAAACGAAATTGTTAGTAGGTTTTATTTGGATTGAAACTCCTAGGTCCTTTGAGATTCAATGAATAATTAAACGGCATGTTTAAATCTCGATTATGCCCTTCAAGTTTGTCACTGGGATACCGAGGATCACAAAAAAGGTTGAATAACCATGTAAAATGTGCTTGGTACCCTCGATGTCATTTATCACCAAATCAATGTGCTGGTTAACCACACACGCTCCATTGATAATATGATAAGTATCGAGCCACCCTTTTCCACCCTTACTAATCCAAGTTAATGTGTCAGTTAACCATTCACACTCCATTAACGAGTTGGCAAGGTGGAAAGTGCAATGTTCATGGATTAGCATCAATTTCACATTTTCCTAAATTAACTAAGATTGAGAACCTATAAAAGGTTTAGTTACTTTACAATTATCATTATACTTAATGAGTATTTATAGTCCTATCCTACCCGTTTGGATAACGACCCTCCACCAATCAAGGAAGTGGTGGGTGAGAGCAGCCACCTATTAAACTGCCATTTTATAGGCACTAACCGTATACCCCCCTTATTGACCGGATTCGTGAATGTGGCCTACTAACGATAAGACTAACTTGTCTTACACACACACACACACACACACACACACACACATATATATATATATATATATATATATATATATATATATATATATTGAACCTATAATATTATAATAGTATAAGGATTGAAGTTCAATTCTTTAAAATTCTAAGGTTTGGAATGAAAGTATGCAAAAGTGTAACTTTCCAAATTCCAAAACTTCAGGGCAAGTTTTGGAATATGTCAAAACTTTTCATTTCCATAACATATGAGTTTAATGATTTCTTAAACGAAAAACCTTTCATTTTACATAATTTGAGGACAACTTATGGAGTCTATTAAAAGCTTTTAACCAATTATTTTAGTTAACACAATAATCAAATAATTCATACATGATTCAATTGAACTCATATGAACAGGATAATTCACATTAAAAAAATATCATGAAATTAGTCTAATCATATAAACTAATACAAAACATGAAACTTTGACAATTATCTTTGAAATTGATAAGCACAATCATTACCACATTAAAAACAGGTTTAGTTGTTCCATAATAGTTTGGGGTAATGATCCTAGTCCAATTCTAGCTCTAAAACTCGAAATTCTGCATTCTAGAACACCAACTCGTTGAGTGCATGAACTGACTCAACGAGTTGGTCAGTTTTTAGGGTTGACTCGGTGACTCTGTCAGTGGACTCGGCGAGTTCATTGTCCAGAAAGCAGAAAATCAATTTTTCGAAGCTTTGAAAACAAGTAGCATCAAGTATAATGGAAAACAATCCTAGGCTCTGATACCACTTATGGATTTTGAGCATTCTAACACTCCTATCGTGTACATGCAACCCTAGATGCTTTGGATCTACGCCTTCTCTATTATAGATGCAAACTTTCAATTTTCCAAAGCATCATCCTAACTAGCATACTATAGAGTATATACACTACAAAAATCTAGTTAGATGACTTACCTTTGTTGTAGCTTTAAAATCTTAAGCCTTTAAGATTCTAGCACCCCAAGTGTGATCCCTCAAATTCTTCACACAACACCACCAACCATGGAGGACTTGAGAATAGATTATATCACTTAAGTGCCAATTTTGGTAGCCATGAGGCTTCTTATATAGTGTGACACAACTAGGGTTATACCATGCAAACCCTAATGTGTATGACTTTCCACATTCCTTAGGCTCCATGGATTTTAACCTCCATGGAGTATCCATCGGTCACCACATGGGTTTAGACCAACATAAAGAACTATGGATCATAAGCCTACTTGATAAAAATGAATGATTTAGACAATCAATCCCCATATATTTAATTAGTCTCTTTTTATCACAAAATTAATTCCAAATTAATTCTTGATCAATACTAATTTAATAATATGATTTCATATTAATATATTAGTACTTATAATATTGTAGGGTTCATTATGTGTTGCGTCTTGGGCTCGATCCTTAGTCCAATTTTGTATCGGGATTGGGCCTGTCCATCCGTGATTTAGTTATTAGGGTTTAGTATTTATAGATGCTTGCATGCATCTTTGTACATAGCTTTTGAGTCGATCATTCACAGCGATTATAGTTTTATCGATTGTAACCCTAAAAGCCTCTACAGTGGAAGTTCTTTATCGAGCTCTGCTGAGGCGTGAATTTATTGAATCATTCAGCTTATTTTTGATTCATTCTCTTGTTTGTTATTCTGTTCGCATTATTTCTGATTAACCGGTGTGAGATCTAAACGATCAAAGAGTTTTTCAACTCATCAATTGGTATCAGAGCGGGAGACTGTGTAATTCATACACATCTCTTCTATGAAAAAAGTGATTAGGGTTCATTCCGCATTCATTGATATTTATTGAGCCGTCACTCCATAATTGACGTATCTCATTAATTATTCATCTTTCCCAAATATTACGTATTACAAAGTTAGATCTTATAACAGGTTAAACGATCAAGCATGGACGATTCTCAATCCAATCCCATCAACATCACTAACAACATCGGATCAACAGCCAAGATCCCAATCCTCTACACTCAAGACTATGAAGTGTGGATGCACTATTTTGAAGATTACGTTATTGGATCAGAAGATAACGGGTATCTGATATGGGAAGCTATCACAGCTGGCCCCTTCGCTCACTCAAGCACTTCAACAATCATTAAAACTCAAAAGGAGTACAATGATCTATTAAAAGATGTGAAGGACGTCGCTCAGGACGAAAAGGAGAAGTTCCAATGCAACATTAAGGCATTGAGACTAATTCGATTCGCCCTTCAATCCGACACATTTTGGTTAGTAAGCTCTTGTGATACAGCAAAGGAAATCTGGGATCGGCTGCGAGAGCTGTATTCCACAGATGAAGACTTGGAGCACTCGATTCAGACCCTACTTCTCTCTGAATTTGGAGAGTTCAAGCAGAAGCCAGAGGAGGTTATTACACAAACATTCGATCGGTTCAATCATCTTCTCAGTAAGATGATCAAACATGACATAGAAAGAAAGCTCATCGAATAGACGGTCACTTTTTTAAATGGCCTAAGACCCGAACGGAGGGCGATTGTGTCGACTGTCATACCCCAAAACCAAGAACGGCGGACACGTTCTGGGGCGGACGACGTCATGTACAGTATCACAATAATGAAAAGTAGTAAACAAGCAACAACATCATCCATTGCATTAATAATATAATTATTATACAAGTGTGTTCTGTCAAATTATAATAGACACTAAAGCATAAATCAAAATGAAAGATGAGTCTTGAACAAGCTCCATCTTCTCTAAACCTTGCATCGGTACCTATCTATAGATGACCTGAGGATGCAAGTAATTTTGAAAGCGAGTATCAACTTTGAAGCTGGTGAGATCATAAGTATTTTAGTGTCTTAATTTGTAAGTAAGTATTTGTATGTATGAATTTGAATGTAAGGATTTGTAAGTATATGAATTGTAAGTATTGAAAGTGTATATGAACTATAAGTATGAAAATGTTTGTAAAACAACTGTAAACGTTTGAAAAACCCTAGAAATCCCTATGATTCCTATTAGTAACAAAAGGAGTCTTCTACCAAGACTTAACTGTTCTCAATGTAGTCTTCTATCAAGACCTAACTGTTCTGAATGTAGTCTTCTACCAAGACCTAACTGTTCTGAATGTAGTCTTCTACCAAGACCTAACAGTTCTGAATGTAGTCTTCTACCAAGACCTAACTGCTCTGAATGTAGTATTCTACCAAGACCTATCTGTTCTGAATGTAGTCTTCTACCAAGACCTAACTGCTCTGAATGTAGTCTTCTACCAAGACCTAACTGTATTAGTATTACCCTTTGGAACAAGGGCCACTAACAATGTTAACTGAAGACATCCGTAGATGTACATTTACCTCTGTTGCTAACATCTGGGTATAGGAATAGTCATTCCCTAAAAGTATACCTGTAATGGTATCAATCGTTGACATCCGTGGATGTGCTTTTACCTCTGTACCTAACAGAGATTCTAGGAATGGTCAATCCCGCAACGTATCCTTTGGTACTAGGATATTAAATCCAATCTATCCCGTCGATTATGTGATTGAATCACAAGGTAAAGATAAGAATGAGGATTATATAACAGAATCTATAGATATAACATGTACTAGTAATTCTTGCAAGTGTACTCATGTAAATGTAATCATGTGACCATATCTATGTAATAGTATGGTAATGTACTGTAATGCTCTAGCTGTAGTGTACGTGCTCTCTATCTAGCAAGTATAGTAATGTACTGTAATGTTCTAGCTGTAGTGTACGTGCTCTCTATCTAGCAAGTATAGTAATGTATTGTAATGTTCTAGCAAGTATTGACTCATGAATGAACTGACTCATTGTATGGTATCGCATTCTAGTAATAGTTCTAGTAATAGTTCTAGTATCTTCCTAAACTACCCATATGGTAGTTTACTAGTATTCTAACTAGTAAGTATGAACATGGATGTATACCCTTGCTACCCAAGGGCATTGGGTGAACTGGAAGGGCCTTTATGACTATATATGTACATATGTTATATAACTAATATTTAAACGACCTTCGGACGAGTACCAGATATCCCACCAGACCACATCTCAAGCGCGAAAAGGAAATAGGGTGGATAGCCTTCCTAAGTCTTTTAAACATTTCTTATATAACTATACATATAGAGGCATGCGATTTATAATATAAAAGCATAAATAAGTTTTGTAAAACCTTTGAACATAATTATTATCTTAAGAAAAGATCGACTTGGTGTCAATCTATAAAACGGTTTGAAGGCATGGGTTTGATAAAACGGTTTAGTATAAAGAAACATTTGTATGAAACACAATTGTAAATAAGTTTGAAAAGTAATATACAGAGTAAAATGTACAGAGAAATAAGAAGTTTTAAACACATAAAGTGTTTATGAAAGATATTTGAAGGAAACTGTTTGGTAAAATGGCTAATGAGTAGCCAATCATTTGAATGCTGCTTATTAATCACATGTGATTGATATAATAATTAGCATAATTCTACTTGTACCCCCCCCATAAAACATTTAAAAACAGTTTAAAACATTGATTAAGGGGTATGAACTCACCTGTGGTAAGTGGATCGGAAGGAAGTCTCAGATAAGTGCTTGGTGTCAAGTGAAGACTTAGACACGCACAAAGATCCTAATAACATATAAGGATATATGTATATTAACAATTAATCTTTAAACAACTAATAAACAAAGTTAAGACACTCTAGGACATGCTAAACACTTTATACAAGTGTTATACGTCTCAAGGATTGCATCTAAGTGTTGTAGGGAAAGGCTAGTGTGTTTGGGGTCCAAGGGTAAACTCCCTTGGAGTTTACGGCAGTAAACTCTAGTGTTTACAGTCGTAAACTCTAGTCCTAATGACTAGGTGTTGTTTGGTGGTTTAACAAGCCTCTTGGAGCAATTCTACTAAGTGGTTTGGCCTTTGGAATGGACTTGGGCATCAAAACACCTCTTTTGAGGAGTTTACGGCCTCATGGCGTTTTCCCTTGGGTTCATAAACTGTAAACCCATATGGAAGAGTGTAAATCCATGTTTTCAAGTCCCTAACACAATTAGGTAAGTGTATGAGCTAGTTTCTAATCCTAAGGAAGGAAAATGACCAACTTAAACTCACTTTAGGGTGTTTACAGTTTTGGGAGATCCCCCAAATTGTAAACCCCTATATTTGATGGTCTTTGATGTTTTTCTAGGTTTAAACTCAATGAGGAAGGGTTTAAACATGTCAAGGATGGTTTAAAAATCAAACTAGGGCTTAGATAAGGACTTAGACACACTTTGGTGTCATTTATGGTGTTTACGGCCCAAGAACATTCTTGGATAGTGAACACCTTCAATCTTGTGTTCTTGACATATTTTCTTGATGTTTAAATGTAGTACTAGCTTAAAATCACTCAAGGATAGAAGCACTTACTATTGGAAGGCTTGATTTGTGCTAAAAGGCCAAGAACACTTAGTGTGTGTTCTTGGTGTTTTGGAAAATCTAAACAAAACACATAAATGGATGGATGAATAGATGCACAAACACTAGATTAAGTGTTTTACTAACTTGAAATGGTTAGAACACTTACAACTTTAAAGATTTGGAATTAAATCTTGGATGATACTTGAGAGGATATTTTGGAGTTTACTCTTTTGACTTTTGGGGAGTAAACACAAATGACTAAATTTTTGGGGAGTAAACTCATACATAGACATGAGTTTACGGTTTTGGTGATTTCTAAACCCAAAACATAAAAGTTTGGTCGGGTGTTTCTAATAAGCGAAGTGTTTGCGGTTTTCAAAAATCAAAACCCGAGACGACACTTTCTTTCACCCGTTCGTTTAAAAATAATATTAAAATAATCAAACGAACTTTATATTTCTTAAAAATAAGAAATAATGACATTGACTTATGATACGAAGGGGTTGACTTTTAGGGTTTGACCGAATGGAAATTTCGGGTTGTCACATCATCCCCCTGTTAAAGGGAATTTCGTCCCAAAATTAGAATTTAGATAAAGAAGTATGTATGAATGATCGAGTGGAGAGGAGGGAACTTCCTAATCGATTGGTTCTAGTGTTCCTAAGTGAAATCAGGTCCTCGGTTGGTATCCCAATGAACATTCACTAACGGGAGATTGCGTTGCTTCGTCCGCTTGACCTCTCGGTCGAGGGTCACTGCGGTTCAAATAGGAAGGCGAGGATCTCTACGAGTGGACTTACAAGAGTCCTAACGGAAACGTATGGTTTCACGATCGAGACGCGAAGATTAAAATGTACGTTGCTGAGTTTGTGGAGTACGTCTAGTTTGTGCAAGGTACAGGACCTATTCTGGTAAGAATCCCGGAGGTCCTATCTATCTTGGATTTTGCTTTCTACGCGATAAGAAGCGTATTAAGCCATTCCCAGAGTGAGTTTTTCCTAAAGAACTTGGTCTCTCACTTGGATCTTCCAAGGGTTCTTTCTCTTGCTAAACTTCCCAGTCATGGGCCACTCCTTGCTGGGTCAAAGTCGAAAGGCTTCCTGTAATTTGCGAGGAGTTCTGAATGAACTATGACAGTAGGTCTGTAAGACCTAGAATGTGGCGAATTTCTGTCGGCGTCTCTGGTGTCGACAAATTCTCAATGGTTTTGACAAATTGAAAGAGTACTCAAAATTTTCCACATCACTAATAGTGTGTCGTAGGAAATCTAACCCTTCAATTTCAAAACTCGTGTTTAGAGAACTTTGCGTAAGTTCCTCCGACGGTAATGTTTCCATGGGTTCCTTCTTACTACGAGGGTAGATAAGTAAGTCGTTACATGGAGAATGACAAACTGATCCAAGTAAGAAAGACGGACTCTATTCATTAAACTCATGAATACTATGGGCGTATTGGTCCTATCCGAAGGGTATCACTACAGATTCGAAGTGTCCGAATCGAGTTCGGAAAATAGTCTTCCGGGCATCCTTCCCTAACCCTCGAACTTGTGATATTCGGATCTCAGACCCAATTCTGAAAGTAATTCTTCCCTTGCGTTTGCTCAACGATTTCATCTATGCGAGGCAGAGATAACGATTTCTAATGAAAATTCTTGACGGAGTCCTCGATATCCGAGGTACATACGATGCAATCCGTCGACCTCTGGAAGAATAAGATCGGGGTTCTCCAGGGTGAGAAGCCTAGTCTTCTAATTCTATTTCTTCGTACTTCGTTAAGTCGTCTGTACTGTTCTTGTATCTTCGTAGATGTTTAGTGTAACGCCCGAGTTTCAGGGCTAAGCATATTTGTCAATGTAATAGTCTAGGTCAACTATTGTAACTCTTTTTGAAGTAATAAAGATGAAATATTTGAGTATTATGTGAATTATGTGTGTTTATGTGTTTATTGTTTAATTATAAATGTAAAATTAATAAAGAATAAAAATAAGCGTCAAAATTAAAGTTTGAGATAAGCCTGATATCTTTACATAAAGTTGTAGTGGTCGAAACAAGGATTCCGGGGATATAAGGAATGCCGAAATCCGAGTTATAACGAAGAAGTTATCGCCCGTCGAAGTTTCACGACGGAACCGGCGCGACACCGGGAAGCGTAAATAGTGAACTTACGATAGAGCGACTTTTAGCCTTAGAAATCTAAATGAAAGTCGTAGAATATGTTAAACTGAGAGTGTCCATAAAAAGAACGCCCAAATCTGACTTCGTATGAAGAAGTTATGAGATTTTAAACAGACCAATCTTGTCCCGGCCTGTTAAAAATATAACTTTAAAAATAAAGTCAAAATTAGCCGACGGAGTCTAAACGAAAGTTGTAGAGTACGTCTCCACCTACGCGTGGATATAAAGAACGTCAAAAACGGAGTTCGTATGAACGAGTTACAAATTATAATATCATATTTACGTATTAAAATAAAGTATAAATCATGTATACGTACACATATATATACATATGTATATATCATTAGAAAGGTATCGACGATGCTGTCATTATAAGACTAATGTTGACTTCTTTCGACATTAGTTTAGTACAAATATCATTAAATCCATTTAAAATAGTATTATAGATGGGTGTATAGTTGTTTATATAACTAAAAGGTCATTAAGTAATTATGGAGGGTAGTTTTTGAAAATTCAATTAGTATAAATAAGAGCCTTGGGCTCTCATATTTCTTGCACCATTCTCTTGATTCAAGAGTCTTTCTCTCCTTATCCCCCGAGCATTTCGGTCCCTCGTGATTCGACTTCTCTTTCTGTAGTTTACTATAGTAAGGTGAGCACTGAAGCGCTACACGAATCTTTCTTACAAAGATTCAGCGACGAAGTTCTACCCCTGCAGAGCCCGACTCCTAGCTAAAACCCCCTTGTAGGTAAGTTATGCTTACCTTATTTTAATATAGCTTATATTTAAAATTAGTATTTTTATTATGAACTTATAATAAATATTTGAGCTATTATTATAACTTATATAAGTGTCGTTATAATATTTTTTTTAACTACTCGCGGTACGGGGAATCTGGTTTAAAGGGCCGCATAGGGTTGTTGGATTTTAGAAGTGCTATATACCAAAATGGTCCTGCCCTCCGGTGTTTTATGTCTGGCCCCTGTCTGTACATAGTGGTTGGAAAATATTGTTTAACGCTTATATAATAATAATAATAATACTAAGACTAATAGTTGGTCACGGTAAATATTAGACTAAAATTTAGCGATAATAATACTAGGTTTCGTCGAAGGAAAATAGAATCGTTAGAAGCAAGCGCTGCCCGATTTTGGAATCATCACTTTAACAAGTGAGTGCATAGTTACTTTCAGCTTACACATAGAGATGAAGTATTTTATATAAATTACGTGCTATGTGTGCATATTATCTGAATACTTGCTATCTATGCCGGATGAACATTTTTATACATGTTTTCAATGATTTAAATTGTATATGTATTTTATATATACGATAATGTTGGGGTAAAACATGGGTAGATGTAATAGGTGATGTGTGATAAAATGATGAGAGGCCTCGATGTTGGTGTTGTTGATTCTGTCATCCAGCGGAGTATGGATGACGACCACAGACTCTTCTAGACAGTTAATTGGAACACTAGCAGGCTCGCAACCTATAGGTGTTTGTGAACGATGTGTTCACCGGTGTACTCCATCCCCCACATGGTTGCCTTTAGGACATTTATTGCTGAGGAATCCCTTAGCAGTAGTGTCCGTCCCGATAATGATCCTTAGGCTAGGTCCCTTATGATAGGTGTTTAGGGACGTAAAGTGAGGATAACGGGAACGGGTAATCAGGTTATTGTTGATTGATGAAATTAATAAACTTATTTATTGTGGGTTGAAAACCCTATATGTTCACCAGGCTCCCAAGCCTGAACCACTCAGTTTTATGTATTACAGGTAGTGGCGCTTGAGCATAGATATGATGTTTGGACGAGGGATTACGGATATAGGCCTGTAGATATGAAATAATGTAGTAAGGCTTATATTGTACTGTTTATGCTTTTGATCTGTACGAACATGACATCCCAAGTCTTTTAATGAAATACATTTCTATGGAAATGCTTTTGATAAATCTTTATCATATTTTGTTTTGGGACAAATTCCGCAACACTTTTATTTAAAATGTTACTCTGATTTTTAAACAAAGCATAAACAAAATCGGTCTTTTCTGGCCGTGATTTTGGGGATGTCACAGTTGGTATCAGAGCATTAGTTTAAGCGAACTAGGAATTTGTAGGGTTTCTAGACTTAAACTTAGAATGCTAAGCGATGATTGTGAGGTGAGAGCACTAGCTTATTTTAGGAATTGTGCCTAAAATGCTTTTATGTGCTAAATGCTTTGTGCATGATATACTGTTATTTGTTCGGATCTATGGTCTGTTGCCGACCGGATCTGGAAACCTTATGTGTTTAGGATTTTAAACGTACGACTACGATATTAGAAATAGCATGTAAACGTTTCGGAGTGATAAGGACGATTTAAACGTCTATCCTAAATAAAGATCTAAATTCACCTTATTCGGTGTATAGATCAAGATGGCAAGGACCCGTAGCGGAAACGTGAACGCAAATGGAGATAGGAACCAACCCCCAGTGGTTCAGCAAATACCTATTCTTGAAGAAAGTTGCACCTGAGCCAGTCACGATGGCCGGAGTGCAAGCGATGATCCAGGCAATGTTGGATCGTCAAATGGAGGAAACCAGACGTTTGCTCCAGCAAAATCGAGAGGAATAGACTATTCAGATCGAACAGCCCGAGTTGAACGAAGGGCAGACTGAGGAGGGAAACTACAGTGGGACTGTTGGTCAAGCCAACCCACCGATAGTTAGGCAAAACAACTAGGATGGAGGAAATGACGGACGTGGATGCAAATACAAGGATTTCATGGAATCCAAGCCACCGAGTCTATCTGGAAGCCCGACACCGGTGGAAGTCATGAACTGGATCTCTGAAATGGAGATGATGTTTGAGAGTTGCGAGTGTAGCAACAGGCAGAAGACCGCTCTCGTGGTTCCTCTATTGAAATCTGGAGTGCTAAGCTGGTGGAAGCTACTAGCTGATTCAATGCCCAAAGGTGAAGCAAGCAAGATGTCGTGGGAGGATTTTTTGGTATAGTTGAAGATGCAATAATGCTCTGAATAGGATCTTCTGGAAATCAACAACGAATTCCAGAATCTGAAGAAGGGAAGAATGAGCATTACTGAATACGCTGCAAGCTTTACTGAGAAAATGAAGCTTGTTCCTCACCTCGTTCCAACTGAACTCTCCAAGATTAACAAATTTGCCCTCGGATTACCAGCGGACTTCGGTCCAATGGTCAAGCAAACTACCACTCTGAAAGCCGCCATCTGGGCTGCTAAGAATGTGGAGACCCAGATACGAGAGAAGGGTCTAGAGAGAGTGGAGGTGGGAGAGAAAAGGAAATTTGACGGATCCTCGAGATCCGGTAAGAGGAGTAGATTCTCGAAGTCTGGTTCGAGAGGAGGAGGATCAGAAGCGAAGTGGTGTGACAAGTGCAAGAAGAAGCACTCTGGAAAGTGTGACGGAGGGGTCACTTGTTTCAAATGCGGAAAGCCTGGGCACTACGCCAATGAATGCACGTTCACTAAGAAGGTTTGTTATGAGTGCAACGAGGAGGGGCACATTTCAAAGGATTGCCCGAAGAAGAAGGAGGCAGGAAGACCCAACATACCACCGAAGCCAAAGGCGAGAGCCATCCAGATGACGCTCGAGGCTGCAAAGGAGGCAGCAGATGTCGCTTCAGGTACCTTTCTTGTAAATGGTTTGCCTGCAAATATACTATTTGATTCCGGAGCCAACTACTCCTTTGTGTCGCATAAATTTGGTGGGAAATTAGCATTGCCTGTAGAAAAACTTGATAATGCCCTGATTGTAGAAGTTTCCAGTGGCAAATTCGTACCTGTTAGTGATCGTATTAGGAACATCGTCATAGAACTAAACGGAAACGAATTCCACGAAGAGCTATTACCCATAGAGTTAAACGGTTTCGACATCGTCTTGGGTATGGATTGGCTTAGCGCCAACGATGCTGAGATTCAATGTCGAAAGAAGATAGTAAGGGTAAACCCACCCGGAAAGAAATCATTTATGGTGTACGGGGACAAACGCAGAGTGAATTCTGGAATCATCTCCCTGATGAAAGCCAGGAAATGTTTGTCCAAAGGATGTGCATCATACTTGGCATTCGTAATCGATGCTAAGAAGGAAAAGAAAGAGGTGCAGAATATACCAGTTGTGTGCGATTATCCGGAAGTCTTTCCCGAAGATCTTCCTGGATTACCACCTGATAGACAAGTGGAGTTTCGTATAGACTTGTTACCAGGTACAACACCAATAGCAAAAGGACCTTATCGATTAGCACCGACGGAGATGAAGGAGCTGATGACGCAACTTCAGGAGCAGTTGGACAACGGTTTCATTCGACCTAGTTCATCACCCTAGGGAGCTCCGGTGTTATTCGTAAAGAAGAAGGACGGAAGCATGAGAATGTGTATAGACTACCGAGAGCTGAACAAGGCAACAGTGAAGAACAAGTATCCATTGTCAAGGATTGACGACCTATTCGATCAGCTGCAAGGTTCGAGCTACTTCTCAAAGATCGATCTTAGGTCGGGATATCATCAGCTGAAAGTGAGAGAGCAAGATATTGAGAAGACTGCATTCAGGACAAGATATGGACACTACGAGTTCTTGGTTATGTCATTTGGACTAACCAATGCTCTAGCAACATTCATGGATTTGATGAATAGGGTTTGTAAATCATTCCTCGATAAATCCGTGATAGTGTTCATCGATGACATTCTGATCTACTCAAAAAGCCAAGAGGAGCATGGCAAGCATCTACGGGAAGTGTTGGAAGTGTTAAAGAAGGAGAAGCTTTACGCTAAGTTCTCCAAGTGTGATTTTTGGATCCGAGAAGTCGAATTCTTGGGTCATGTGGTTAACCAAGAAGGGATAATGGTTGACCCAGCAAAAATCGAAGCTGTAATGAAGTGGGAACGTCCAAAGAGTCCCACGGAGATCTGAAGCTTTCTAGGATTAGCTGGATATTATCGACGATTTATCCAAGGCTTTTCTTCGATAGCTGCTCCATTGACAGCTTTGACCCACAAAGGAGCCACATATACATGGAGTTAGAAACACGAAGTGGCATTCGAGAAGCTAAAGAAGAAGTTATGCGAAGCACCGATACTTTCTCTACCCGATGGAGTTGAAGACTTTGCAGTTTACAGTGACGCATCTGGATTTGGGTTGGGTTGTGTTCTGACCCAAAGAGAAAAGGTGATAGCATACGCATCTCGACAATTGAAAGAGCACGAAAACAACTACCCCACTCATGATTTGGAGTTGGCAGCGGTAGTATTTGCCTTAAAAATATGGAGGCATTACCTCTATGGCACGAAGTGCAAGCTTTTCACTGATCATAAGAGTCTCCAGTATCTCTTTAATCAGAAAGAATTGAACATGAGGCAACGACACTGATAGAACTACTCAAGGACTATGATTGTGAGATACTTTACCACCCCTGTAAAGCAAATGTTGTTGCTGATGCCCTCAGTCGAAAAGTCAATCTTGAAAGGAAGAGGCCAAGAGCGTTGAGAATCGAAGTTGTCTCGACGATTGTGGAAAGTATCAGGAAAGCTCAAGAAGAAGCTTTAGAGAAGAATGACCGAAAGGAAGAACGTTTAGGAAGAACGTTAGTGTTCGGTACAAACAGTCGAGGACTGAAGGTATTCCAAGATCGAATTTGGGTACCTAAGACGGGAGGAATAAGAGATCTTCTGATGCAAGAAGCACATAACACCATGTACTCAATTCATCCCGGTAGCACTAAAATGTATAGGGACCTAAAACCCTACTACTAGTGGCCGACGATGAAGCTCGATGTTGCGAAGTATGTGACCGAGTGCATGACATGTGCGAGAGTTAAGGCACAACATCAGAAACCGTATGGGAGTTTAGAACCTTTACCTATACCCATGGGTAACTGGGAAGACATCACCATGGATTTTGTGACTAAACTGCCCAGGACGAAGAATGGACACGACATGATTTGGGTAGTCGTGGATCGTTTCTCCAAGAGTGCACACTTCATAGCAGCCAACGAGAAGTGGTCTATGGATAAGCTCGCAAATGCTTACATGAAGGAAATTGTAAGACTTCACGGTGTTCCTCTTACGATTGTATCAGATCGTGATAGTCGCTTCACGTCGAGGTTTTGGAGGAGTCTACAAGAGGAGTTGGGTACAACGTTGTGTTTGAGTACTGCTTACCATCCGCAAACTGATGGCCAGAGCGAAAGAACGATTCAGACACTGGAAGATATGCTGAGAGCATGTACCCTCGAGTTCCAAGGGAACTGGGACGAGAACTTACCTCTGGTAGAATTTTCGTACAACAGTTTCCACTCGAGCATCAAGATGGCACCTTACTAAGCTTTGTATGGACAGAAGTGTCGTACGTCGTCTTGTTGGCTTGAAGCTGGAGAGAAGCATTTCATGGGCCCCGAGATAGTCCATGAGACTACTGAAAAGTTGAAGGTGATTAGGGAAAGAATGTTAGCAGCTAAGGATCGTCAGAAGAGCTATGCTGACAAGAAAAGACGACCGATGACCTTCGAAGTTGGGGATTCGGTTTTACTTAAAGTCTCACCATGGAAGGGACTTATAAGATTCGGGAAATGAGGAAAGTTGAGTCCAAGGTTTCTTGGACCCTTCAAAGTTCTTCAGAAGATTGGGAACCAAACTTACAAGCTGGAATTGCCCGAAGAACTCAATGGTATTCATAACACCTTCCATGTGTGTTATTTGAGGAAACTCACGGGAGATGTTCCCAACATAATTCCAATCTCAGAGTTAAGGATGGATGAGAATAAAAGGTTGATCCAAGAGCCCGAGGCAATTGTTGACCATAAGACTAAGAAGTTACGACGCAAGATGGTCGACTTAGTCCTAGTCCGATGGAAACATTCGAATGGGCCGAATCTCACTTGGGAAACAGAGGATGACATGATGAGTCGCTATCCACATCTGTTTGCTGATGCATGATTCCGGGACGAAATCATCCTAAGGGGGAGAGAATTGTAACGCCCGGGTTTCAGGGCTAAGCATATTTGTCAATGTAATAGTCTAGGTCAACTATTGTAACTCTTTTTGAAGTAATAAAGATGAAATATTTGAGTATTATGTGAATTATGTGTGTTTATGTGTTTATTGTTTAATTATAAATGTATAATTAATAAAGAATAAAAATAAGCGTCAAAATTAAAGTGTGAGATAAGCCCTATATCTTTACATAAAGTTGTAGTGGTCGAAACAAGGATTCCGGGGATATAAGGAATGCCGAAATCCGAGTTATAACGAAGAAGTTATCGCCCGTCGAAGTTTCACGACGGAACCGGCGCGACACCGGGAAGCGTAAATAGTGAACTTACGATAGAGCGACTTTTAGCCTTAGAAATCTAAATGAAAGTCGTAGAATATGTTAAACTGAGAGTGTCCATAAAAAGAACGCCCAAATCTGACTTCGTATGAAGAAGTTATGAGATTTTAAACAGACCAATCGTGTCCCGGCCTGTTAAAAATATAACTTTAAAAATAAAGTCAAAATTAGCCGACGGAGTCTAAACGAAAGTTGTAGAGTACGTCTCCACGTACGCGTGGATATAAAGAACGTCAAAAACGGAGTTCGTATGAACGAGTTACAAATTATAATATCATATTTACGTATTAAAATAAAGTATAAATCATGTATACGTACACATATATATACATATGTATATATCATTAGAAAGGTATCGACGATGCTGTCATTATAAGACTAATGTTGACTTCTTTCGACATTAGTTTAGTACAAATATCATTAAATCCATTTAAAATAGTATTATAGAGGGGTGTTTAGTTGTTTATATAACTAAAAGGTCATTAAGTAATTATGGAGGGTAGTTTTTGAAAATTCAATTAGTATAAATAAGAGCCTTGGGCTCTCATATTTCTTGCACCATTCTCTTGATTCAAGAGTCTTTCTCTCCTTATCCCCCGAGCATTTCGGTCCCTCGTGATTCGACTTCTCTTTCTGTAGTTTACTATAGTAAGGTGAGCGCTGAAGCGCTACACGAATCTTTCTTACAAAGATTCAGCGACGAAGTTCTACCCCTGCAGAGCCCGACTCCTAGCTAAAACCCCCTTGTAAGTAAGTTATGCTTACCTTATTTTAATATAGCTTATATTTAAAATAAGTATTTTTATTATGAACTTATAATAAATATTTGAGCTATTATTTTAACTTATATAAGTGTCGTTATAATATTTTTTTTAACTACTCGCGTTACGGGGAATCTGGTTTAAAGGGTCGCATAGGGTTGTTGGATTTTAGAAGTGCTATATGCCAAAATGGTCCTGCCCTCCGGTGTTTTATGTCTGGCCCCTGTCTGTACATAGTGGTTGGAAAATATTGTTTAACGCTTATATAATAATAATAATAATACTAAGACTAATAGTTGGTTACGGCAGCTACCACAGCAGTTGTACCTGCTATTTGGAAGGTAGCGGCGTCCATAGGAAAGGCGGAGGTCTCGCTGTTCGACTGATTGCTTCCGGATGATGACATGATTCTGTAACACGAAAGATAAGGATTTTGTGAGCGATTCTGGTTGACCCTTGATGTACTTAGATTGTTCATTTAAAGAGTACGACTATGTTGTCGAAAGTTTGACCTACATCCTTATGATGCAGTCCTAGCACTGATTGGAAGTATGTTCATGGAGGTTTGACCTACATCCCTATGATGCAGTCCTAGTACGGAATGGAAATGAGTTTGTAGAAGGGTCTCAAGACATTTGCCGTTCAAGCCGTGGTATCGTTGGTTTGTGAATAACAAGATCCAACCACTGAAAGAGACTTGGAAATGTCTCCGGAGCTAAATTACTATAGTCCAATGACTTGACTAGAGTAGGATTCAGATAGACTCCAATGAAAGCATGACGAGAGTACTTGAATAAAGGAAATGACACAGAAGTTAGCCGACTGTCAATATCTTTGATATTCATGATGTAAAGATTCAGGAAAAAGACCTTGTACAGGTCTTACATCATATCCAGAGAAGATAATTCTTGACAGCATAAAGACCTAACTGAAAGTACTTACAGTACAAGATAACTTCATAGAAAATTCCACATCGGGCATAGACGGAAAAACGATTCCTTTTAATAAAGAAGATAAAGTAAAGTGTCTACTGCTAGCGACGGTCATCCCTCCGGTGAACTCTTAGTTCAGCCAATTGACGTTCCACGTCAAGTAGGTGTCTTTCGTACACCCTCTGGCGTACTCAAAGCTCTATGACTTCGGCTCGTGATTCAGCCAGTGCTTGCAGCAGGGTTTCATGGTTTCTCTCAGATCTCTCGCGAGCATCTTCTAGACGAATGGTGCGGAGGGTATGCATTCTCGCATTGGCGACAACTTCAGTGATCTGATGTAGGGCTGTCCTGCCTTAAATTTCATTTCGGCCCACTCTGCGGTCCAAGATTGGCAAGACTCTGTCTGCTGAGCCCCCATTGCTCAAGTCATAAAAGCTTCGGTCGCCATCAAATGCAATGGGTTGATCTTGTCCTTGGCTCCATGTTTCCAAACATTCCACCCATGGAGGCATCGGGCCATGAAAAGCCGAACGAGGGTTAAGAATTGGAACGGGAGCTACCTGGGGTAGGTTCTCAACCTCGGGTTCGGAGTTAGCATCGTTTGAAAGGTCTTCATCATGGTGATCATTCAAAGGGATAGGATGATCATTCTCTGGTTCTTCTCCAAACCAACCAGCTGTGACCTCATTCGGAAGGTACTGGTTGCCGTGGGGATGGAGTCCAACCATGTTATCTCTGCGAGAATTGGGGTAAGAAATAATTATTAGACGAACTATCTAGATAATTATTTAGAAAATCTTCATTAGTTACATCGCTATTTGTGAAGTGCATACTAGTTATATGTAATCGAAACAGGATAGCCCTTTGAATAAGTGACCTTAACTCCATATTCACACAGAATAGGGGTAAAGTAAAATTTTCACAGATTCTCAGTCTATAACATCCTAATTACATATAGTCTTAGTGTATCCACTTAGCAACTATCAACTTAGTAATGAAGATCCCGTTTTAGTTCTCAAGTATAATGTACTTATAGTAACACCAAATACTCCTATAGTATTTTAAGTTTCATGTTATGTTCTATTGTTCTCATTGTGGTAGGGTTGGTAAGATTTTAGCATTGTTGCAACCACACAACTAAACTTAGGCACATGCTAGTCAACCCTCGGATAATATAGGTGATCAGACTATATCTTCCCAGTTTTGACCATATGTCTCTAAGCCCACTTGTGTTGCCCAACAATCGTAATTCTTTTGTATTGTCCTAGTGACACTGATTTTAGTATGAATGCATGCACATATACTTTCTTAAATATTTTATTATTTAAAGTATAAACTCTTCGTCAGAGTATTTTTAATCCCTTATGTATTTATAGTTAGTATATCTTTTATGGGTTGATATACTTAATTCACTATAAACAATGCTCTGATACCAATCTGTCACACCCCAAAACCAAGAACGGCGGAAACGTTCTGGGGCGGACGACGTCATGTATAGTATCACAACAATGAAAAGTAGTAAACAAGCAACAACATCATCCATTGCATTAATAATATAATTATTATACAAGTGTGTTCTGTCAAATTATAATAGACACTAAAGCATAAATCAAAATGAAAGATGAGTCTTGAACAAGCTCCGTCTTCTCTAAACCTTGCATCGGTACCTGTCTATAGATGACCTAAGGATAAAAGTAATTTTGAAAGCGAGTATCAGCTTTGAAGCTGGTGAGATCATAAGTATTTTAGTGTCTAAATTTGTAAGTAAGTATTTGTATGTATGAATTTGTATGTGAGAATTTGTAAGTGTATGAATTGTAAGTATTGAAAGTGTATATGAACTGTAAGTATGAAAATGTTTGTAAAACAACTATAAACGTTTGAAAAACCCTAGAAATCCCTATGATTCCTATTAGTAACAAAAGGAGTCTTCTACCAAAACTTAACTGTTCTCAATGTAGTCTTCTATCAAGAACTAACTGTTCTGAATGTAGTCTTCTACCATTCTGAATGTAGTCTTCTACCAAGACCTAACAGTTCTGAATGTAGTCTTCTACCATGACCTAACTGCTCTGAATGTAGTCTTCTACCAAGACCTAACTATTCTGAATGTAGTCTTCTACCAAGACCTAACTGCTCTGAATGTAGTCTTCTACCAAGACCTAACGGTATTAGTATTACCCTTTGGAACAAGGGCCACTAACAATGTTAACTGAAGACATTCGTAGATGTACATTTACCTCTGTTGCTAACAGCTGGGTATAGGAATAGTTAGTCCCCAAAAGTATACTTGTAATGGTATCAGCTGTTGACATCTGTGGATGTGCTTTTACCTCTATAGCTAACAGAGATTCTAGGAATGGTCAATCCCGCAACGTATCCTTTGGTACTAGGATATTAAATCCAATGTATCTTGTTGATTATGTGATTGAATCACAACGTAAAGATAAGAATGAGGATTATATAACAGAATCTATACATATAACATGTACTAGTAATTCTTGCAAGTGTATTCATGTAAATGTGATCATGTGACCATATCTATGTAATAGTATGGTAATGTACTGTAATGTTCTAGTTGTAGTGTACGTGCCCTCTATCTAGCAAGTATAGTAATGTACTGTAATGTTCTAGTTGTAGTGTACGTGCTCTCTATCTAGCAAGTATAGTAATGTACTGTAATGTTCTAGTAATATTTCTAGTAATAGTTCTAGTATCTTCCTAAACTACCAATATGGTAGTTTACTAGTAATCTAACTGGTACGTATGAACATGGATGTATACCCTTGCTACCCAAGGGCATTGGGTGAACTGGAAGGGCCTTTATGACTATATATGTACATATGTTATATGTGACATCCCCATTTTCACGGCCAGAAAAGACCGATTTTGTTTATGCTTTATAAAAATCAGAGTACTTCTTTTAATAAAAATGTTGTGGAATTTGTTCCCAGAAAAACATGATAATCGCGTTATCAAAGCATTTCTAAAGAAATATATTTTTATTCACTTTTAAAAACATTTGGGATGTCATCGCCAATACAAAAACATAAGCATAAACAGAACTTACATTTATTTACACTAGTGATCTACATCTCTTTTAAATCTCTTAGTATAATGTGATTTCATATCGACACCTGTGATACAAATAAACTGAGTGGGTCAGGTTGGGAAACCTGGTGAGTACATAGGGTTTTCAACCCACAATAATATAATTATTATGTTTTAACAATCAAACAATCAACCCAATTACCCATCCCCATTATCTTCTTTATTCTTAAGGATCTACCCTAAGAACCATCTATTTCTCATTCATTCATTCCTAAGGATCATCCTAAGGAAACAACATGAAGTCCATTGTTTCCAATGACACTTTGGTCAAGCGCAGCTGCTAATCTTGTCACTTAGGCGCAGCTGCCAGAATTGGGACATTTCCTATGAGGCGCTTCTGCCGGTATTGACCTTTTAACGCCACTGTCATGGTCATAAGGCTCCCTATTAGGCGCAACTGCCAATACTGTCCTTAGAGCGCAGCTGCTAGGACGTTTACCGTAGATCTAAAACATCTACGGGTTGTGGCGCTGCTGCCAGTGCTCATCTATAGGGTACTAGGTCCACTGATGCCAATGTATACCTATAGGGCACTAGGTCCATGCTACTAATGTTCCTCTATTTCAGCTTTTATCTCATCATTCATCTACCCATGTTTTACCCAACACATTTTGTAGATATAAAATACATATACAGTTTAATCATTGAAAACATGTATAAAACGTTCATCCAGCATAGATAGCAAGTATTCAGATAATATGCACACATAGCACGTAATTTATATAAAATACTTCCTATCTATGTGTAAGCTGAAAGTAACTATGCACTCACTTGTTAAAGTGATGATTCCAAAATCGGGCAGCGCTTGCTTCTAACGATTCTATTTTCCTTCGACGAAACCTAGCATTATTATCGCTAAATTTTAGTCTAATATTTACCGTGACCAACTATTAGTCTTAGTATTATTATTATTATATAAGCGTTAAACAATATTTTCCAACCACTATGTACAGACAGGGGCCAGACATAAAACACCGGAGGGCAGGACCATTTTGGCATATAGCACTTCTGAAATCCAACAACCCTATGCGGCCCTTTAAACCAGATTCCACGTACCGCGAGTAGTTAAAAAATATTATAACGACACTTATATAAGTTATAGTAATAGCTCAAATATTTATTATAAGTTCATAATAACAATACTAATTTTAAATATAAGCTATATTAAAATAAGGTAAGCATAACTTACTTACAAGGGGGTTTTAGCTAGGAGTCGGGCTCTGCAGGGGCAGAACTTCGTCGCTGAATCTTTCTACGAAAGATTCGTGCAGCGCTTCAGCGCTCACCTTACTATACTAAACTACAGAAAGAGAAGTCGAATCACGAGGGACCGAAATGCTCGGGGGATAAGGAGAGAAAGACTCTTGAATCAAGAGAATGGTGCAACAAATATGAGAGCCCAAGCCTCTTATTTATAGTAATTGAATTTACAAAAACTATCCTCCATAATTAATTAATGACCTTATAGTTATATAAACGACTAAACACTCCTTTATAGTACTATTTTAAACAGATTTAACGATTTTTGTACTAAACTAATATCGAAAATACTCAACCATAGTCTTATAATGACCGCATCGTCGATACCTTTCTAATGATATATAAATTTGTATATATATATATATATATATGTAAATATATATATGATTTATACTTTATTTTAATACGTAAATATGCTATTATATTTTATAACTCGTTCATACCGACTCCGTTTTTGACGTTCTTTATATCCACACGTAGGCGGGAACGTACCCTACAACTTTTGTTTAGACTCCGTCGGCTAATTTTGAATTTATTTTTAAAGTTATATTTTTAACAGGCCGGGACAGGATTGGTCCGTTAAAATCTCATAACTTCTTCATCGGATGTCATTTTTTGTCTGTCTTTTTATCGTTACGCTACTAATAACGAGATCTACGATTCTCGTTTAGGTTGTGTCGGCTAAAAAACAATCGATCTAAAATTCGAATTTCGGGCTATACCCCGCTAATCCGAAACTTCGAAAAATCATAACTTCTTCATACGAAGTCAGATTTAGGCGTTCTTTTTATCGATGTTATTAGTTTAACATATTCTACGACTTTCGTTTGGAGCGCTAAGGCTAAATCTCGCTCTATAATAAATTTACTATTTACGCTTCTCGGTGTCGTGCCGGTTCCGACGCGAAACTTCGACGGGTCATAACTTCTTCGTTAGAACTCAGATTTCGGCATTCTTTATATGTACGGAAACCTTGTGACATATTCTAAAACTTGGTTAAGATTATTTATTCTAAATAATCTTTTTGTCGAAAAGTCGTTTTCGACCCCTATTGCCTCTAAATTGACTAGCCCGGATCTGCGGGCGTTACAATTATCTCCCCCATAGGATGATGACGTCCCAGAATCATCAACGAAACAGGGCTCGTATAATGACTCCATACGTCATCTCTTCATCCTAGTTAATAATTATAACTTCTATATTCCTTCAAGTCTATCTGTTAGACTCATTGACTGTAAGTAGTACTCGATCGTGCACCTGCTCTCTACCTCAGGCTAGACTCCAAATTATGACCTATCATCATGTGATGCACGTTTAGACTCAGGTCTCTTAGAGTTGAATTCTAAAATAGACTATGCCTTGCTTCATGTTCTAATGTGATATAATCACACTTTAACATGTAGCGTTTCTAGCTACCAACTTCTTTAACAACGAACACGATACTTCTATTGATCGCTTTGATTTCAATTATTTGGTTTAAGTCGGACTCTACATCGAACTTGGTTCCCTGAACCACGCAACATACTCATCATAGTCAGACTCAATTCGATATGACCACTAGGGTCGGAATATCAACAATCTTTTTAGTTATTACCGAAACGATGGTAATGACATACTTGAATAAAACAGAATCAGTTACTACCTTCTTG
Organism: Lactuca sativa; assembly: GCF_002870075.4. NCBI lineage: Eukaryota > Viridiplantae > Streptophyta > Magnoliopsida > Asterales > Asteraceae > Lactuca > Lactuca sativa. Next base: position 196,283,319 of record NC_056627.2, read on the forward strand.
GTAATATTGTGACATTACCTGATCCAAGTGTGAGTCCTGTGCTTCCGGTAGTATAGGCCTATACTACCATTCACACCTACTCATACTCGTCTCAAGTATTGTCCCGCAGTTTTCCAAGTCACCACACAAGAAAATCACATAACAGCTTAACACATCAAATATCAAAACGAAGGTTTTCTTATTATTCCTTGAAACTATTACATAGGTGTTCAAGTTCACCCTAGACTATGCCTCTAACAGGCTACATCATACGATTCTATGGCTACTTCATAACTCGATCCTTGGATGTCAAGCTGTCACTCCTGAATCCTCGCATTGTCATCTGCTTCGTCAAGGATCATTTGAAATGCTCTCGCCATTGGCTTTGGTTGCACATTTGGCTTTGTAGCCCCCTCTCTCATTGGGCAATCTTGCTTGAAGTGCCCTTCCTCATTACATTCGTAACACACCCTTTTATTGAATTTACACTCGTTGGCATAATGCCCATGCTTCCCACACTTGAAACAAGTTACTTCCTCACCGCATTTTCGAGAGTGTTTCTTTTTGCACTTCTCGCACCATCTTTCTTCACTCCCTCCTCTAAACTTCTTGGTACTGGATTTTCTTCTCTCATCGGGCTTCGCAGACTCCTCAAACTTCCTTTTTTAGCCAACCTCGGTCTTGTTGGCGGCTCTTCCCTTGATCATCTCCTCAACCGACTTGGCAGCCCAGATAGCTGCCTCCAAAGTAGGTGCCTGACGCACTGGCACTGCATATTCCCATGGAAGTCCTTTTGCGTACTTGTCAATTTTCGTCAACTCATCTGGAACAATACGTAATGCGAACTCCATCTTCTCTGTGAAGTTGTTGGTGTATTCATCTACAGACATGCTTCCTTTCTTTAAGGTAAGGAATTGGTTTTCTAGCTCGAGCAGATTTTGGGCTGAGCAGTACCTATGTTTGAATTGCACCAGAAATTCTGCCCATGTCAGTTGCAGGGGCTCATTGGGGCTTAGCGTCTTTCCCAAGGTATTCCACCATCGTACAGCGCCTCCTCGAAACTGACGCACTGCAAATGTGGTATGTTGTTTTCCCTTCCGACCGCACGTCATGAAAGCTAATTCCATCTTCGAGATCCAATCCATGACCCCGATCGGATCCTCCTTTCCAGTGAAAGTCGATGGCTTGCAAGTTAGAAAATCCTTGTACTTGCATCCATTCCTCTCGACTTCGTCATCTTGGTTGTTTTGTCGAACTATTGGTGGGTTGACTTGACCAACATTCCCACTGTAGTTTCCTTCCTCAGTCTTCCCTTCGTTCAACTCGGGCTGTTCGATCTGAATAGTTGCTTCCTCTCAATTTTGCTGGAGCAAACGTCTGGTTTCCTCCATTTGACGATCCAACATCACTTGGATCATCGCTTGCACTCCGGCCATCGTTATTGGCTCAGCAGCGGCTACCACAACCGGTATTTGCTATATCGCTTGGGGTTGATCTCGGTTCCCATTTGCATTCACGTTTCCGCTACGGGTTCTTGCCATCTTGATCTATACACCGAATAAGGTGAATCTAGACCTTTACTTAGGATTGACGTTTAAATCATTCTTATCACTCCGAAATGTTTATATGTTGGTTCTAATATCGTAAGTAGTTAAACGCTTAGAATCCTAAACACATAAGGTTTCCAGATCCGGTCGACAACAGACCATAGATCCGAACAAATAACAGCATATCAGACACAAGCATTTAGCACATAAAAGCATTTTAAGCACAATTCCTAAAATAATCTAGTGCTCACACCTCACAATCATCGCTTAGCATTCTAAGTTTAAGTCTAGAAATAAATCCATATTCCTAGTTCGCTTAAACTAATGCTCTGATACTAACTGTGACATCCCCATTTTCACGGCCAGAAAAGACCGATTTTGTTTATGCTTTATAAAAATCAGAGTACTTCTTTTAATAAAAATGTTGCGGAATTTGTTCCCAGAAAAACAAGATAATCGCGTTATCAAAGCATTTCTAAAGAAATATATTTTTATTCACTTTTAAAAACATTTGGGATGTCATCGCCAATACAAAAACATAAGCATAAACAGAACTTACATTTATTTACACTAGTGATCTACATCACTTTTAAATCTCTTAGTGTAATGTGACTTCATATCGACACCTGTGATACAAATAAACTGAGTGGGTCAAGTTGGGAAACCTGGTGAGTACATAGGGTTTTCAACCCACAATAATATAATTATTATGTTTTAAAAATCAAACAATCAACCCAATTACCCATCCCCATTATCTTCTTTATTCTTAAGGATCTACCCTAAGAACCATCTATTTCTCATTCATTCATTCCTAAGGATCATCCTAAGGAAACAACATGAAGTCCATTGTTTCCAATGACACTTTGGTCAAGCGCAGCTGCTAATCTTGTCACTTAGGCGCAGCTGCCAGAATTGGGACATTTCCTATGAGGCGCTTCTGCCGGTATTGACCTTTTAACGCCACTGTCATAGTCATAAGGCTCCCTATTAGGCGCAGCTGCCAATACTGTCCTTAGAGCGCAGCTGCTAGGACGTTTACCGTAGATCTAAAACATCTACGGGTTGTGGCGCTGCTGCCAGTGCTCATCTATAGGGTACTAGGTCCACTGATGCCAATGTATACCTATAGGGCACTAGGTCCATGCTACTAATGTTCCTCTATTTCAGCTTTTATCTCATCATTCATCTACCCATGTTTTACCCAACACATTTTGTAGATATAAAATACATATACAGTTTAATCATTGAAAACATGTATAAAACGTTCATCCAGCATAGATAGCAAGTATTCAGATAATATGCACACATAGCACGTAATTTATATAAAATACTTCATATCTATGTGTAAGCTGAAAGTAACTATGCACTCACTTGTTAAAGTGATGATTCCAAAATCGGGCATCGCTTGCTTCTAACGATTCTATTTTCCTTCGACGAAACCTAGCATTATTATCGCTAAATTTTAGTCTAATATTTACCGTGACCAACTATTAGTCTTAGTATTATTATTATTATATAAGCGTTAAACAATATTTTCCAACCACTATGTACAGACAGGGGCCAGACATAAAACACCGGAGGGTAGGACCATTTTGGCATATAGCACTTCTGAAATCCAACAACCCTATGCGGCCCTTTAAACCAGATTCCCCGTACCGCGAGTAGTTAAAAAAATATTATAACGACACTTATATAAGTTATAATAATAGCTCAAATATTTAATATAAGTTCATAATAACAATACTAATTTTAAATATAAGCTATATGAAAATAAGGTAAGCATAACTTACTTACACGGGGGTTTTAGCTAGGAGTCGGGCTCTGCAGGGGCAGAACTTCGTCGCTGAATCTTTCTAAGAAAGATTCGTGCAGCGCTTCAGCGCTCACCTTACTATACTAAACTACAGAAAGAGAAGTCGAATCACGAGTAGGCGGGAATGTACCTTACAACTTTCGTTTAGACTCCGTCGGCTAATTTTGAATTTATTTTTAAAGTTATATTTTTAACATGCCGGGACAGGATTGGTCCGTTAAAATCTCATAACTTCTTCATCCGATGTCCATTTTTGTCTGTCTTTTTATCGTTACGCTACTAATAACGAGATCTTCGATTCTCGATTAGGTTGTGTCGGCTAAAAAATAATCGATCTAAAATTCGAATATCGGGCTATACCCCGCTAATCTGAAACTTTGAAAAATCATAACTTCTTCATACGAAGTCAGATTTGGGCGTTCTTTTTATTGATGTTCTTAGTTTAACATATTCTACGACTTTCATTTAGAGCGCTAAGGCTAAATCTCGCTCTATAATAAATTTACTATTTACGCTTCTCGGTGTCGTGCCAGTTCCGACGCGAAACTTCGACGGGTCATAACTTCTTCGTTAGAACTCAGATTTCGGCGTTCTTTATATGTACGGAAAACTTGTGAAATATTCTAAAACTTGGTTAAGATTATTTATTCTAAATAATCTTTTTGTCGAAAAGTCGTTTTCGACCCCTATTGCCTCTAAATTGACTAGCCCGGATCTGCGGGGGTTACATTATATAATTAATATTTAAACGACCTTCGGATGAGTACCCAATATCCCACCAGACCACATCTCAAGCGCGAAAAGGAAATAGGGTGGATAGCCTTCCTAAGTCTTTTAAACATTTCTTATATAACTATACATATAGAGGCATGCAATTTATAATATAAAAGCATAAATAAGTTTTGTAAAACCTTTGAACATAATTATTATCTTAAGAAAAGATCGACTTGATGTCAATCTATAAAACGGTTTAAAGGCATGGGTTTGATAAAACGGTTTAGTATAAAGAAACATTTGTTTGGAACACAATTCTAAATAAGTTTGAAAAGTAATATACAGAGTAAAATGTACAGAGAAATAAGAAGTTTTAAACACATAAAGTGTTTATGAAAGACATTTGAAGGAAACTGTTTGGTAAAACGGCTAATGAGTAGCCAATCATTTGAATGTTGCTTAATAATCACATGTGATTGATATAATAATTAGCATAATTCTACTTGTATCCCCCCATAAAACATTTAAAAACAGTTTAAAACATTGATTAAGGGGTATGAACTCACATGTGGACAAGTGAAGACTTAGACACGCACAAAGATCCTAATAACATATAAGGATATATGTATATTAACAATTAGTCTTTAAACAACTAATAAACAAAGTTAAGACACTCTAGGACATGCTAAACACTTTATACAGGTGTTATACGTCTCAAGGGTTGCATCTAAGTGTTGTAGGGAAAGGCTAGTGTGTTTGGAGTCCAAGGGTAAACTCCCTTGGAGTTTATGGTTTTGATGGCCATGACACCAAGAGTTTACGACAGTAAACTCTAGAGTTTACGGTCGTAAACTCTAGTCCTAATGACTAGGTGTTGGTTGGTGGTTTAACAAGCCTCTTGGAGCAATTCTACTAAGTGGTTTGGCCTTTGGAATGGACTAGGGCATCAAAACACCTCTTTTGAGGGGTTTACGGCCTCATGGCGTTTTCCCTTGGGCCCATAAACCGTAAACCCATATGGAAGAGTGTAAATCCATGTTTTCAAGTCCCTAACACAATTAGGTAAGTGTATGAGCTAGTTTCTAAGCCTAAGGAAGCAAAATGACCAACTTAAACTCACTTTAGGGTCTTTACGGTTTTGGGATATCCCCCAAACCGTAAACCCCTATATTTGATGGTCTTTGATGTTTTTCTAGGTTTAAACTCAATGAGGAAGCGTTTAAACATGTCAAGGACGGTTTAAACATCAAACTAGGGCTTAGATAAGGACTTAGACACACTTTGGTGTCATTTATGGTGTTTACGGCCCAATAACATTCTTGGACCGTGAACACCTTCAATCTTGTGTTCTTGACATATTTTCTTGATGTTTAAATGTAGTACTAGCTTAAAATCACTCAAGGATAGAAGCACTTACTATTGGAAGGCTTGATTTGTGCTAAAAGGCCAAGAACACTTAGTGTGTGTTCTTGGTGTTTTGGAAAATCTAAACAAAACACATAAATGAATGGATGAATAGATGCACAAACACTAGATTAAGTGTTTTACTAACTTGAAATGGTTAGAACACTTACAACTTTGAAGATTTGGAATTAAATCTTGGATGATACTTGAGAGGATATTTTGGAGTTTACTCTTTTGACTTTTGGGGAGTAAACACAAATGACTAAATTTTTGGGGAGTAAACTCATACATAGGCATGAGTTTACGGTTTTGGTGATTTCTAAACCCAAAACATAAAAGTTTGGTCGGGTGTTTCTAATAAGCGAAGTGTTTGCGGTTTTCAAAAATCAAAACCCGAGACGACACTTTCTTTCGCCCGTTCGTTTAAAAATAATATTAAAATAATCAAACGAACTTTATATTTCTTAAAAATAAGAAATAATGACATTGACTTATGATACGAAGGGGTTGACTTTTAGGGTTTGACCGATTGGAAATTTCGGGTTGTCACATCGACGGTTAAAGCGCATGAGCAGTTCAAATCATATTCTTTGGATAAACTGGTGGGGATTCTGAAGTCCTAGGAAAAGATTGTGCTACAAGAAAAGAGCGTGGTTTCAAACTTGGGGTCTTTGGCCCTTCTGTCTAAAGGTAAGAGTGCATCAGAAGATAAAGAAGATCTGAATCTGGGAGACTATGATCTGACATCTGAAGATTATGCAATGATGGTGTCAAATCCCAAGAGGTTCATCAAGAAGAAGTTCCCTACCAACAAGAACCGAAATTGGCAGGGAAGCTACAACTCTGAAAAAGTGAAAGAGGAGCCGAAGGTTGAAGAACCAAAGAAAGAAGCAAAGGGTGAAGCTGATTCTGTTGTCAACTGTTTTTACTGTGGAGGGAAAAATCACTACGCAAAAGATTGTATGTTGAAGAAAATGGCAGAGAAAGAAGAGGAGAAGGATGAAGAAGCAAGTCTCCTAAAAACACTGGAGGAGATTAAAAGGAAGAAAGCTACTACTATTCCTCTATGAATGCTCTTGTTGTGCAGGATTCGGTAGATGATGATGGGTTCGGTGGTGTACAGGTGTGGTCAACCGACTCAGAAGATGATGAAGTGAGAAAGCCTACTCATGGAAAGGCTTATGTGGCGAAGAGTGGTGATGCTGGTGGAAGATGTTTGATGGTGACAGATGTATCCCAGATGAGGGATACAACACTGATGGTGGAAACGAAGTGCCTAAAGAGCAAGAGGACGTGTGCTTTACAGCGAAGCCTCTCAGTGTGCAGATCAGTGAACTAGATGAACTGATCAAGAAGGTACAATCCATTTTTGTTTCGTTTAAAATTCCACATACATCATATGAAAACGAATTAAATAACTTGAATTCAAGAATTTCAAATCTGGATAGTTGTTTAACTCAAACACGTGTCACGAATTCTAATCTGACTGACCAAATAAGCAGGGTATCATCCAAGAGTGAGGAGCGAAGAATGTGGATTGAGCAGAAGGAGTTGGAGCTGGTTAAGTCTAGAGATGAAAATATCTATTTGCAAAGAGACAATCTAAAGTTGTTAAAACAGAGAAGTGTTTTTTGTTTGATTTCAAAAAGACTTTATACTAACATTACTCAACTGCATTTAGACTGTGAAATAGGTCAGAAGATACATCGCATGATTTTACCCTTCCTTAAGCTAAAGGAGGATGAAATCGATGCCGAAGCATACAACTGTGAAAGTGTTGTATCTTCAGATGATGTAAATCCCACTTATATGTTTGGTCTGGACAAAATTGAATCAGTTATAAAGTCCAAAGACCATAAGGACATGCTTAAGAATCTTTTGGATGGAAATGATAGGTTGAAACTCAGAGCCGGAACTATACAAAAATTTGACTCATTGAGTACCAAATTAGGTTCAGAAAATAAAATTGATGTTGAAAATGCATCTGAACTTAATGAGGACGATGACATGAGTGAAATCTCTGTAGAGGATGAGGTTGATTGTTCAGAGTTTATTAGGAGCGAACCTGAAAACCACAAAAACCTGATTTCTCAAAATTCTGTGGAATTCGCTCGTCTGTCCAAAAATAAGTCCCCAATCCTTAAAGAGAAGGCCGTTGTCTACCAAAAGGTAAGAACCACTCCCAATCAGGTTTATAAGGTCACAGGAGTAACCGAACATCAGACAGCCGAACTCTCTGCATTGGTGAATGAAGATAATGCAGATGGTTGCGATGAGTTTTTCTGCTCTGCACCGATAGACAATGCAGACGAAACAGTTGGTTTATCGGAGCGAACATCATGGAAAGTCAAAGGTAGATATGTGGCAAAACAACTTAATAAACCTACCAACTTTGACGTGCCCAGTTCCAGTGGCACAAAAGAGGTTCCGGTAGAATGCGTCACCTCAACAAGCGAAACCTCTTCCATGGAAAGTGAACCAGTTGTTCAGAAGCCGAAACAAAAGGCAAATATTCACAGGCAACCGAAACAGGTGAAAAATCAAAAGCAGCAGAGAAATTTGAGATATAAGAAAAATCTCTCAGAGCGAAAGCAATTCTGGCGCTCCCAAAATCCTCACTATACTCACTTTGATAGAAACTCCAAGCCAAAAGGAGAAGAAAATAAGAGTAAAAGGAGCTTCGGTCCATTGGATCAAAAGAATCAGAGGAAGACTTTCGGGCCACAGAAAGAACAAAACCAGAAAGATAAGTTCGGTCCTGAAAGTAACAGCAACCGAAAGCCTGGTTTCAGTCCACCAAAAAACAACAGACAAAGACTAGAGTTCAGTCCATCAAGCTTTTATAGCAAAAGACCCAGTTTCGATCTAGCAACCCACAACAACCGAAAAGCCAGTTCCGATCCATCAACAAATAGCAACCGAAGGTCCAGGTTTGGTCCCTCTAATGATCACAACCGAAAGGTTCATTTCGAACCTCAAGTCAGGAAAGATTTTGATTCTAATTTCTATTCCCCTGATTCTTCTTGTTCTCATCCTCCTTCTAAGCCTAATTCTCATCCTACACCAAGCTCACACTCGAAGAAGGATTTGAAAGGAAAAAGTAAGATTTCCTCAGCATATGAAAACCGAAAGCAAGCTAAAGTCCAAACTCTCGAACCTAAATCGATAATACCTGCATCTAACACCAATAAAATCAAAGTGTTTACTATTAAGAGGAAAGATGAAACAACCTTAATAAAACGAACTTATCTTGTTGATGTTTCTCTTACTATTCCTGTTTCTGTAAAAGGCTCACGAGGACCCAAGAAACTTTGGGTTCCTAAATCTGCTTAATTCTTGCAGGTTATAAGTGACGAGCAGTTCGACGAAGAATGGTACATAGACAGTGGCTGCTCACGTCATATGACAGGAAGGACGGAAGAGTTAAGGGAGTTTCGGTCCCTTCAAAATGGTGGTAACGTCAAGTTTGGTAACAATTCCTATGGAACGATAATGGGTTATGGGATGATAACCAATGGAGACTTTACAATCAGGAAGGCAGCTTATGTAGAGGGGTTGCAGCATAACCTCATCAGTGTGTCTCAACTGGTGGGAGGTACAGGTTTCAAACTATCGTTCGATGACGAAGGTTTAGAGATAATAGAGAAGAAATCCAACAAAGTCATTCTCAAGTCAGATTGAAAAGATGAAATGTTCCCTCTGAATCTCAAATCAATCAAAGGGAATCCATCCATATGTCTATTGTCCAAAGCCCATTCAGACGAAAGTTGGTTGTGGCACAGAAGGCTCTCACACCTCAACTTCAAATACATCAACAAGTTAGTCACCGATGGTCATGTTCGCGGACTTCCACTGCTTAAGTTCGATCGAGAACACTTATGTGTTGCATGGGAAATGGGGAAACAAAGTCGCCAAAGTCACCCAACAATCATAAACTCCAAAGTTGTCGAACCACTTGAGTTGCTTCACATCGACTTATGTGGTCCATCATCAATCGAGAGCATTGGCGGTAACACATACATCCTTGTTATTGTTGATGACTTCTCACGATTTACTTGGGTATTCTTTCTTAAGCACAAATCTAAGGTGACTCCCAAGCTGAAGATCTTTATCAAGCAGGTCGAAGTGCAACTATGAAAAGTCGTTCGAAACATCAGAAGCGACAATGGACTGGAATTCAAGAACAAAGAATTCAAAGATTTCGTAGCAGAAAAAGGCACCAGTCACAATTTCTCAGCCCCCTATACACCTCAACAGAACGGAATTGTCGAAAGGTGAAACCGATCCTTGTGTGAGGTGGCCCGAACCATGCTGAGTTTTGCCTCCCTTCCTCTATATTTTTGGGCAGACGCCATTGCTGCAGCTTGTTTCACTCAAAACAGATCTTATCTCAACAAGCGTTTCTCTCTCACCCCCTATGAGATTATCAACAACAGGAAGCCAAATGTCAAGTTCTTTCATGTGTTCGGTTCGAGGTGCTTCATTTTCAACTCCAAAGAGCATCGCAAAAAATTTGATGTCAAAGCCGATGAAGGCATCTTTCTGGGATATTCTCTTACTTCAAAGGCGTACAGAGTTTTGAATAAGCGTTCTAAATGAATTGAAGAAACCTATTATGTAATGTTCGATGACAATTACGTCAAGCAGCTGAAGTCTACCGAAGAAGCAATTGGAGAGATTTTCTCTCAAACAGGTCAAGTCACAGCCTCAATCGCCAATTTCTTTGACCAGTTCATGGATTTATTTGATGAACCTAAGAAGGCTACTCACTCTGAGGCCACAGCAGCAGACAACAAGATGGATCACCTTAAGAAGATTGTCGAAGACGCAGCCAAACAAATGGGAGAAGAAGAACCAGTTCGAAACGAACCTCCTCAGAGCAATACCTCGGTACAGGGGGAGAATCAATTCTCTTCAGATCGACAGGACTCACATTTCCAGGGGGAGGCTCCATCAGTCTCAATCGACGATAATACTCATGGCAAGAGGAAGAATCCAATCTTTGTCAGAATCGAAAGCCTATCCAGACCCGAAAGTCTGGAACAACCCGAAAGTCCTGTAGCAACCGAAAGTTCAGATCAGCCCGAAAGCCCAGTCGAAGAAAGATTTTTTGGTTCACATCCAAATAATTCATCATCTGTCGAGGGGGAGAATTACAATATGTACTATGACGACAATATTCAATCAGAGTTGGAAGAAATGGTAAATGCTGAATTGGATCCATCCTATGATCCAAATTATCCTCCTCTCACCAAATGGACCAAAGATCATCTTGTATCTCAAATAGTGGGTGATGCATCAGAAAAGGTTCTCACTCGATCACAACTAAAGGCGAAGCAAACTGCTCTATTCTCCAAAGTAGAATTATGCATGTTTAATTCATTCATCTCCAAAATAGAGCCGAAAACCATCAACATTGCTCTCGATCATTCTGATTGGGTTCAGGCAATGCAAGACGAACTCAATGAGTTCGAAAGAAATAAGGTCTGGAGACTCATTCCAACACCAAAAGATGCCTCGGTTTTCGGTCTCAAATGGGCGTTCAAAAACAAAATGGACAAGGAGGGAAATGTGATCCGAAATAAGGCTCGGCTAGTAGTGAAAGGATATTGTCAAGAAGAAGGAATCGATTAGGAAGAGACATTCTCTCCGGTTGCAAGGCTGGAATCCGTTCGAATATTTTTTGCCTATGTTGCACACAAGAATTTCGAGGTCTACCAGATGGATGTGAAATGTGCATTTCTGACTGCGGAACTTGAAGAAACCGTGTACGTGGAGCAACCTCCTGGTTTTGTAAATGAAAAGCATCCAAATCACTGCTACATCTTGGACAAGGCAGTTTATGGTCTGAAACAAGCACCTAGGGCATGGTATGAAACATTAACTAAGTTTTTAAAGATGTCTAAATTCAAACAAGGTTCGGTTGACCCAACCTTCTTTCGTAAAAAGGAAGGTAACCACCTTATGATCGTTCAAATCTATGTCGATGATATCATCTTCGGCTCCACGAATCCTAGCCTAATAGTTGAATTCAGGAAGTTGATAGAGACTAAATTTGAAATGAGTTCAATGGGCCCAATTAACTTTTTCCTTGGTTTAAATATAAGACAGGGACCCGAAGGCATATTTACCAACCAGGAAGCATACACAAAGACTCTCCTTGCGAAATTCGGCATGATGGGAGACTCAAACGTCAAAGTCCCTATGGCGTTCGGCACCAAGCTCACACCATCTATGGAAAAACCGGCAGTCGACATAACGCTATATCGCCAAATGATTGGTTCCCTAATGTATTGTCACACCCCCAAACCAAGGAAGGCGGAAACGTCCGGGGGTGGAGGACTTCATGTAAAGTATCACAACAACGAGTATAATAGTGCTCAAAGTAAATACAACCATCATAAATATAATTGAAAAAGTTACACCAAAGTATACGTTTACATGATTCAAATCAATTACATTATGATACAAAATGAACTGTTTGACGATTTATCGTCCCATCCTCAAAACGTGGTTGATTTCCTGTTTCACTGAATTCCTGAGAATACAAGTAGTTTTGAAAAAGTGTCAACACAAAGGTTGGTGAGTTCATAAGCTTTTGACAGTAAGAGTTTGAAAATCGATCTTTGTAAGAAGATGTATGTCACCAAGAAAAATCCAATATTTTCCTTATAAAAGTCATGTAGTCCTAAATACCAGGACCGAAATGAACAAGTATTTTGTCATACTTAAAGCTATAATTGTGATTTGAGAAAATCCCGAAATGAATGATGTGTGGTCTTAAATACCAAGACTGAAAATATACCATAATATCTGTAATTATTGATATAAAAAGTGATTTTAAATTGACATAAAACCCCTTTTGAATTATGCAAATCCCTGTAAACTTTTGTTGTTAGATCCCTATGTGAGCCGCTATAATCATACTAATGACTGAATACACCTGGTACGACGTTTCTCAGGCGTCGCGAAACTGAAATGACACTTGTCACCTGCAGACCTGCAGGTCCGGCTGTAGCTAGCAGCGAGGTGTGGGGTGTCAAACCTAATATAGATCTATACACAACTATCACGTTCTCCCTCTAGGAGACTCTGATTATAACTGGCAGGAATTAGATTCCGCACTCGGACATACAGAAGAGAATGTCTCACAATTTAGGTTAACAAGTTTACGTGTGGTGTGCATAATTTTAAAACCTTTTCCTGTGGGAATAAAACCTCCCGAAATGTGTTTGTTGTGTTAATGGAAACATAAACCATACCTATTATAGTTTATCCCAAAACGTTTGTAATGTATAAAAACTCTTTTATGAAAACGCTTTTGTAATGAAATTACACTTAACGTAATGAAAGTTCCCTTTTGTATAAATGTACCCTTCTGAAAATGTATTTGTATTTTGTAAAGTATCATAAACTATACCTATTATAGTTTATCAAAACAAGGGTAGAAACAGTAAAGTACATAAACTATACTTAACATAGTTTAATAATACATTCGTATGTAATGGGTGTACTTTAATTATAACACTTGGTTATTTCTATGTATTATGTAGTGAAAATTCATTTGTTAACTGGTGTATATCTAGATATGAATACAAAAATGTCACATACTACAATAACACATAATCACATAATGATATATACCTTGCTCAACATGTTACAACGTGAAATGAAATTTATAGTGTTTTTCTATTTATAACATTTTCTGCAGCTGTTATTGGAAAATTTTTAGAAAACTCATAAAATGTCCAAATCAAGTTCTGTAACTTCTGAGAGTTTGGAAAATGAGTCTAGTTGGTTCATAAATTTTTCCATAATTTTTAGGGACCTCTAACTTTTGTGACCAAGTCCATAATCACAGACCGGTCTGGATTGGTGTTTGAGATGATAGGCAGTTTTGTAAAAATCACCATAAATTGTAGAAAAATCGTATGGAGATGTGCAAGTAGTAATTTAATTTTAAGCTAAGAACCGGAACTACTTACACCTAAAATAGTTTTGTAAACAAAAATGTTTAAGTTGTCCAAAACAGTCCGTGAATGGGGTCCAACTTTTCTGATGAAGGCTGTTAGAAAAGTTTAGTTTTGTTCTTGTTGTTTTACTTGTATTCTCCCCTTAAAAACTTGAGAAAACATGAAAATGTAGGGGTATGAACTCACCTTGAGTGATTTCAGTAGATGAGTGTTGAAGAAGATAAGTGTTCTACTCAAGAACACTTGATGAATCACTTGAAGATTCGAAGATCTAACAAGAAGGTGATGATGTTTGTGTAAGCAATCTATAATTTTGAGTAGGAGGATGTGTAATAATCATAAGAAAGATGATGATACTTACTAAATGAAGGAGAAAAGTCTTGGAGTATGCCTTGAAGTTCTCGAATTTGAGAGAGAAAGATGAGAGAGTTTGGAGTGTGGTTCTTGGTGGAAAAATGAGAGAATGAATGAAGTGTGAGGAGAGAGGGTGGATGTTGCAGATTTAAGAACGTGGGAATGGCTGAAAATAATGAGAAAGGACTTATGAAGTGACTAGGGATGGGCTGGTGGTGAATAGTGACATAGAGTGGGTATGGGAGTGGTTGCTTGTGTCATAGAATAAAGGAAAGTCAACACTCCACCTTTGTACTTCACCCACTCTTTTGGATAAGGTTTTATCCTTAAAAAATGATAATTTAATAATTATGGCTCCTTATATGTTAAAATAAAGTTTTGGGTGAAAATCTCGTGTTAAAACAATTAAAAACGGGCCTAAAACGCGAAAGTAGTCGAAAACCGGGAGAAAAAGGCCATTCCAGCGAGACCTCTCGGTCCTAGGCCGAGGTTCGGTCCCTAATGTAGCTAGGCGCGAAGCGAAGGGGGGGGGGGCGAGGAAGCGAGAGGCGAAGGGTCAGTCCGAAGGCTCGGTCCGAAGGGTCAGAAGCGAGGGCTCGGTGAAGGCTCAGGATCCGAAATGGACCGAAGGTTCGGGTTCGGGTGTGTAGGCGAGGTTCGGGCTTGAGAGGACCTTTCGGGTTCGGTTCAGCATCCTTCGGCTCAGAAGGGTTCGGTCCCTTAAGAGGACTTTTGGGTCCTAAGAGGGGTTTCGGTTCCTAAGAGGACTTTCGGGTCCTAAGAGGGGTTTCGGGTCCTTAAGTCCGTTTTTCGCGTAGACTTCCGTTTTTGGGCTGTTTTCGCCAAATTCGAGGGTCGGGATGCCCCGAGTGATTATAGAAAGTTGAGAGAGAGATTTCGAGAGAGATTTAGGAGAGATTTGACATACTTGGAGAGATTTCTCAAACAAGGAGATATTCGGGAGAGATTTCACATAGTTAGAGAGATTTGGGAGAGATTTGACATTCTTGGAGAGATTTCTCATATAAATAGATACTTGGGAGAGATTTCACATACTTAGAGAGATTTGGGAGAGATTTGACATTCTTGGAGAGATTTCTCATACAAAGAGATATTTGGGAGAGATTTCACATACTTGGAGAGATTTGGGAGAGATTCTCGATAAGAAGAGATGGAGTGAAAACGATTGAGAGCGATTTTGTGTGTGACGAATATGAGTGTCCGGCTTCGCAATGCAAGGTCCGTAAACCCCGTTAAGCCTTGTTTAAGGATCTTGCATACTCCCAATGAGTATGCAACATTGTTTTATTGGTTTGGCTCGCCACGTACCACAGTTTTAGGTTAAGGAGATCTAGATGTACGCACTTTTTGATTTATGATCTCTCATTAGAATAGCGAGTTGTTTAGAAATTACATAACGTAAACTCTAGTACCTACGGGAAAATCGAATTGACCGTTTTGTCTAGTTGACTTTAGTTGACTTTGAATTGACCGAAAATTGACGGTTGTCACATCATCCCCCCGTTATAGGGAATTTCGTCCCGAAATTTTGAATTTAGGCAAGGAGTGGGCATGAAAAATCGAGCCATGAAGTGGGGATACTTCCTAATCGACTGATTCTCGCGCTCCCAAGTGACTCCAGGTCCTTGGTTAGTATTCCAGCGAACTTCCATTAATGGGAAGTGGCGTTGCTGCATTCGCTTAACCACTCGGTCCATGGTCACTATGGTTCTTTCACGAAGGTGAGGCTCTTGTGGAACTTGATCTCGTCGAGGGGGATTACAAGAGTCTCATCGGATAGATACTTCTGCAAGTTCGGGATGTGTCGGGTAGAATGTACTTTACTAAGCTCGCAGGAGTAGATTGAAGTTGTGATTATAGGGCTGATTCTTACAAGAATCTCGAAAGGCATAATTATCTGGGGTTTTGGCTTTCCACGCTTTCTGAAGCATACTAAGCCTGCCCAGAGTGAGGTTTCCAGAGGAATTTGGTCTCTTATTCTAGAGTTCTAAAGGTTTCTTCCTTTTGCTTCTCTTCCCAGTCGAGGGTTGCTCCCTTCAGGGTCAAAGTCATAAGGGGGTTCTGTAATTTACGAGAAGTTCCAAAGGAACTAAGACGGTAGGTCAGCGAGACTCGGAATTTTGGCGTATTCTTGCTGACGCCTTTTGTGCTGACTGTTTCTCAACAGTTTAGATCAATTGAAAGAGTCCTTAAGGATTTCCACATTGATAATGATGTGTCTTAGGAATTTGAGTCCTCAATTCCAAAACTTGTATCTAGAGAACTTCGGGTAAAGCTTCTTCGATCGTATTGCTTTCGCGGTTTGTTGCAGCTGCTCTCCTTGGTTTCCTTCTTACTACGAGGGTAGATAAGCAAGTCATTTACAATGACAATGACTAACGGATCCTAGTAAGAATGGCATATCATATGAATACTTCGAGCAGGTTGGTACTATCCGAGGGGTATCACTACAGACTTGCAGCATCCGCATCGAATTTGGAGGATTGTCCTCGGACATCCTTCTCCAATACTCGCGACTGGTGATATTTAGATCTCAGGTCCAATTCCTGAAGGGTACTTCGTTCCTCGCAGTTGGTCAGCCTATACGTCTATGCGAGGTAGATAGTAAAGGTTTCTACTGGAGATATTGTCGGGGCCTCTGAGGTCAATGGGCCCTCGAGCAATTTTGTCTTTCAATTTTGAAGAATAAAACCGGAGTTCTCCAGGGTGAGAAGCTTGATTCTTCAATTTCATTGTTGGGTAGCTCGATGGTTTTGGCCTGACAGTTTATGGCAGGACTCGTACCTGGTCCATCTATCATTCACTTGTGCATATAGGTCGTATGTGCTCAAGATTGGCAAGACAGTTGGATGGGTGACTCTGCCCCCAATCCACAACCAGACATGGAACAGGAAATAGGGCGGAAGCGTACATCCAATGTCTGTAGAATCTTAATGATACATTATCCTCGCGTATACACGTAGTAGTGGTGGACTAACCGTATCCGTCCCAAGCTTTTGTGCTTGAACCTTGTTTGCTACATGCGTGTCATTCCCGAAAGTCTCCTGTAAATACTTGTGATAAGGTTTCAGGATGTATAACACTCCTCTGGTGCATGTTTCAGGGTTTCACCGTGAGAGATGACCCGGAGATCCGTGCTGGACGCGTTTATGGGAGACAAAGATTCCGATATTTGGTGAGTTAGGGGAAGGGTTCTTTTGTAGCCGTTAAATCGGGAAAATAAGGGATATATCCTTAAAATTAGATGATGACAACAATATCTTTTTAGATAACATGCGTTAAGCTGTAGTCATAAGAAGACATCACTAGAGTGATAGAGTATCTCATGTTACTTTTCCTTGTTCCGTTTTGTTTGATGTTATTATTATTGTAGATGATTTATACCACAGTGTCTAGCACTGGTAGTGGGTGTGTTTCTATAATCAGTAATGGTACTTGACATCGTGATCCCTAACAGGTCTCCCTATGATCGAACGTTATATGAACATCGTATGAGAGTTGATGTTGGCGAGATTGTCGAGTGGGTGGCCCCACTTAGTTCTTACTGCTAGACACGGAATAGGAGTCATGATGGAATTATTTGTTTCATGACTTCGGTAATTTGATTATAACTAGCCTCGATGCATGTACAAGTCATCAAATCTTACAGGTAATGATCCTAAGATCATTTATGAATGCCTTTGGTTTGATTTGAACGGGGGAGTATTTTAACTACTTTTAGAAAGACGGTGACTTTAGCAAGCATACCAAATTCATTACAAACATATGGTACTTCAACGTTTTTGTCGTTGGAACATTACAAAGTCCTAATATGGTTCCCTGTAACCTTGTTGGTTCATTTTTCACACTCCTCCGGCTCCCCCGTCATTCTTCTTAGTTGGGCAGTTTCTCTTGAGGTGTCCTGTTTCGCCACATCGGAAGCACCCTGGAAATACTTTGGTATTGGGGGTTGGAGCGATGCACTGCGTCGGGGCCCTATAGAAACGGACGGTATGCCCTTTCTTGTTGTAGTTTTTACAGTGTATCTCCCGGCAAGCCCCATTGTGATGGAAGCCACATTGGTCACACATTGGGAGTGATCCATTATATGGTATGGCCGACGTTTGGGTGGCAGACCCCGTGGCTAGTGTCGAGGCATGTGTCGTGACTGCTGTTGTAATGGTAGGGGTGGCCATAGGTTGTTGTCTTTTAGTGAATCTTTGAGATTGGTGGCGCTGTTTCATGTTCCAAAACTTTCTCTTCTTGCTCGTGGATTTGTGACCTGAGGTATTTTCGTTGGCGGACACCTGTTGGTGTTCCTGAATATTACCACAATCTGTATTGTCAGTACCGCTTCCATTTCTGCTGGCGTTGTTAACATTGAACTGTGCCATGACTGCTGCCACGGCTGCCGTGACTGCAGCCTGAAAAGTAGCAGAATCTATCTGCATGGTTGGCGCCTTGCTAGTTGGTTGATTGCCTCTTGGTAAAGACATAGCTTTGTTCCACGATGAAAAACGACTTCATTAGTAGGGATAATTATCTCAAGTGCACTTTTACGATTTATATTCATATATATAAATTTTTGCACATTACTGTGCTATTCCTAGTGTTCCTGCTAACATTCCCGAGATGGAGTTATGGCAATGGGTAGGAGTAGGTTTCATACAGGCGTTAAGCTTTACTCATCTTAGAATCATGTTTGTCCAAAGACGCTTGGCTAAGGAGTTTTGATGGGACCCGGTGTATTAGTGCCTGAATAATCGCACTCCATAAGTCTATGAAGAAGGAACTTCCCAACGAAATGTTTAAAGGTAAGATGATAACGAGTTTTTAGAATGGCTATACGTCGCGAGTTTCTAACTAAGTATTATCTTATATCGATTTGTAACGTAATTCGGTTGTTAAGGGCGTTCTGAAAACAATTCATAACGAGATTCTTTATATGGTATACTCATGTATTTCAGTAGTTTTCTATCCAAGTGAACCCTTATACTTGACCCAAGCTAGGTCCTTATTATGACCAATTGAAGTATGCTTAGTTATATAACTAAGACCAAATAGACCTTCGAGTCTGTTAGGTACATTCTATGCCCATCTTGTTAATTATGATTCTAGTAATTATGGTTTCAGCGAAAATTTTTGACCTAGATGTAGGTTTACCTCACATCCGTGTATGGAAAAGTTTTAATAGCAACTAGATCCCTCGTTTAGTATGACCGCTTAAATCCCAGTGTCGTGCTTACGCCTAGAAGAGAGTAGCACCAACGCATACTCACGAATCTA
Source organism: Lactuca sativa (assembly GCF_002870075.4). NCBI lineage: Eukaryota > Viridiplantae > Streptophyta > Magnoliopsida > Asterales > Asteraceae > Lactuca > Lactuca sativa. The sequence continues at coordinate 196,302,389 of NC_056627.2, forward strand.
ATTTACAAGGTCTTGTAAGCAGTATGAACTCTACTTACAACGATTCGTCCCTTGCGATGCCTGAGGCAAAGTCGATGCACCTTGCAGCTCTGTCAATCGATGCTTGGCTGCAATCCTCCTCTCTTTGAATGTCGTGTGTCTACCCCGTTACTCTCTTGCCTCTTCCTGAGTGGCGATAAGGTCCTAAACAGAGAGTTGGTCTCCGAAATAGTAGTCTTTTTCCGAGTCTCGGGTACGTGAGACAGTAGGGCCTACAGTAGCGCGCAGTTTCCGAACTCGGGTTGTAGTCTACCTGTTTTAATCCCCGATGTTCGCGATCTGCCGGGTCTTTGCCGGGAGGGCTCTGTCAGTCGGTCCCCCGTGGTTGAGGTCATAGCACCCTCGTTTGTCTCTATGGTGGTTGTTGTCATTGCTGTTGACATTCAACCCTCGATCACGATTGCCCAACGGGGCACAGGTTCGATGTAGTCGAAACGGTTTGCGGAAACCCTTGCTATGCATGGAGGATTGATTACCTCCAGTTCCGCTTCTGATTCTCCTCATAACCATTCACCATTTCTCGGGTTCGGATTGGGAAAGTAGGGGTCATCCGGTAAGTAGGATCTTGCTATGTTGTACTTGCAAGAATAAGAGTGGAAGAGATAATTACTAGGCGTCTAACTCTATAATTAATTACTTATAGGGGGTGATCCTTATTAGTTACTTCTATAATGACATAGTTCATACTAATTACATATAACAAGATATGATAGACCTTCGAATAAGTGATCCTAGCCTAGATCCACATCCAAACAAGGAAAAGGAAGTAAGGCAATGACCACAAATTCTAAGTCTATGATTTCTAAGTTATATAATATCTTAGGGTATCCACTTAGGGACTATAGATCTATTATTAAGGATCTATTTAGCTTTCATATAAGTTATGATATCACAAAATACTCCTATAGTATTTTAAACTCGTGTTCTGTTCTAATGTTCTCATTGTGGTAGTGTTGGTAAGTATTTAGACTTGTTGCCATATCACAACCATTCTTGGGCATGTGCTAATCACTCCTTGGACTAGCATAGTTGATCAGGCTATGCCATTCCCAAGACTGATCATACACCCCCGAGCTTACCTGTGATATTCAACAATCGTTACTTTTGTTTTGTTCGAGAATGATGCTGACCTTTATATGTATGCATGCATGTATACTTTTAATAGGAAATTATTTATTTCTAAAAGTATGATTGTTTTGAAAACTTTAAATCAGAGACTTTAGTCCCAATGCATTTATAGTTTGTATATCTTATGTGTTTCGATATACTAAGTTCACTATAAACAATGCTCTGATACCAATCTATCACACCCCCAAACCAAGGATGGTGGAAACGTCCGAGGGCGGAGGACTTCATGTAAAGTATCACAACAATGAGTATAATAGTGCTCAAAGTAAATACAACCATCATAAATATAATTGAAAAAGTTACACCAAAGTATACGTTTACATGATTCAAATCAATTACATTATGATACAAAATGAACTGTTTGATGATTTATCGTCCCATCCTCAAAACGTGGTTGATTTCCTGTTTCACTGAATTCCTGAGAATACAAGTAGTTTTGAAAAAGTGTCAACACAAAGGTTGGTGAGTTCATAAGCTTTTGACAGTAAGAGTTTGAAAATCGAACTTTCTAAGAAGATGTATGTCACCAAGAAAAATCCAATATTTTCCTTATAAAAGTCATGTAGTCCTAAATACCAGGACCGAAATGAACAAGTATTTTGTCATACTTAAAGCTACAATTGTGATTTTAAATTGACGTAAAACCCCTTTCTGATTTGAGAAAATCCCGAAATGATTGATGTGTGGTCTTAAATACCAAGACTGAAAATATACCATAATATCTGTAATTATTGATATAAAAAGTGAGTTTAAATTGACATAAAACCCCTTTTGAATTATGCAAATCCCTGTAAACTTTTGTTGTTAGATCCCTATGTGAGCCGCTATAATTATACTAATGACTGAATACACCTGCTACGACGATTCTCAGGCGTCGCGAAACTGAAATGACACTTGTCACCCGCAGGTCCGGCTGTAGCTAGCAGCGAGGTGTGGGGTGTCAAACCCAATATAGATCTAAACACAACTATGACGTTCTCCCTCCAGGAGACTCTGATTATAACTGGCAGGAATTAGTTTCCGCACTCGGACGTACGGAAGAGAATGTCTCACAATTTATGTTAACAAGTTTACGTGTGGTGGGCATAATTGTAAATTTTTTTGCTGTGGGAATAAAACCTCCTGAAATGTGTTTGTTCTATTAATGGAAACATAAACCATACCTATTAGAGTTTATCCCAAAACATTTGTAATGTATAAAAACTCTTTTATGAAAACGCTTTTGTAATGAATTTACACTTAACGTAATGAAAGTTCCCTTTTTGTATAAATGTACCCTTCTGAAAATGTATTTGTATTTTGTAAAGTATCATAACCTATACCTATTATAGTTTATCAAAACAAGGGTAGAAATAGTAAAGTATATAAACTATACTTAACATAGTTTCATAATACATTTGTATGTAATGGGTGTACTTTAATTATAACACTTGGTTATTTCTATGTATTATGTAGTGAAAATTCATTTGTTAACTGGTGTATATCTAGATATGAATACAAAAATGTCACATACTACAATAACACATAATCACATAATGATATATACCTTGCTCAACATGTTACAAGGTGAAATGAAATTTATAGTGTTTTTCTATTTATAACATTTTCTGTAGCTGTTATTGGAAAATTTTTAGAAAACTCATAAAACGTCCAAATCAAGTTCTGTAACTTCTGAGAGTTTTGAAAATGAGTCTAGTTGGTTCATAATTTTTTCCATAATTTTTAGGGACATCTAACTTGTGTGACCAAGTCCATCATCACAGACTGGTCCGGATTGGTGTTTGAGATGATAGGCAGTTTTGTAAAAATCACCATAAATTGTAGAAAAATCGTATGGAGATGTGCAAGTAGTAATTTAATTTTAAGCTAAGAACCGGAACTACTTACACCTAAAATAGTTTTGTAAACAAAAATGTTTAAGTTGTCCAAAACAGTCCGTGAATGTGGTCCAACTTTTCTGATGAAGGCTGTTAGAAAAGTTTAGTTTTGTTCTTGTTGTTTTACTTGTATTCTCCCCCTAAAAACTTGAGAAAACATGAAAATGTAGGGGTATGAACTCACCTTGAGTGATTTCAGTAGATGAGTATTGAAGAAGAAAAGTGTTCAACTCAAGAACACTTGATGAATAACTTGAAGATTCGAAGATCTAACAACAACGTGATGATGTTTGTGTAAGCAATCTATGATTTTGAGTAGGAGGATGTGTAATAATCATAAGAAAGATGATGATACTTACTAAATGAAGGAGAAAAGTCTTGGAGTATGCCTTGAAGTTCTCGAATTTGAGAGAGAAAGATGAGAGAGTTTGGAGTGTGGTTCTTGGTGGAAAAATGAGAGAATGAATGAAGTGTGAGGAGAGAGGGTGGATGTTCCAGCTCTAAGAACGTGGGAATGGCTGAAAATAATGAGAAAGGACTTATGAAGTGACTAGGGATGGGCTGGTGGTGAATAGTGACATGGACTGGGTATGGGAGTGGTTGCTTGTGTCATAGAATAAAGGAAAGTCAACACTCCACCTTTGTACTTCACCCACTCTTTTGGATAAGGTTTTATCCTTATAAAAATGATACTTTAATAATTATGGGTCCTTATATGTTAAAATAAAGTTTTGGGTGAAAATCCCGTGTTAAAACAATTAAAAACGGGCCTAAAACGCGAAATTAGTCGAAAACCGGGAGAAAAAGGTCATTCCAGCGAGACCTCTCGGTCGTAGGCCGATGTTCGGTCCCTAGGCCGAGGTTCGATCCCTAATGCAGCTAGGCACGAAGCGAAGGGGGGGAGGGCGAGGAAGCGAGAGGCGAAGGGTCAGTCTGAAGGCTCGGTCCGAAGGGTCAGAAGCGAGGGCTCGGTCAAGGCTCAGGATCCGAAATGGACCGAAGGTTCGGGTTCGGGTGTGTAGGCGAGGTTCGGGCCCGAGAGGACCTTTCGGGTTCGGTTCAGCAGCCTTCGGCTCAGAAGGGTTCGGTCCGGTCAGAGGACTTTCGGGTCCTAAGAGGGGTTTCGGTTCCTAAGAGGACTTTCGGGTCCTAAGAGGGGTTTCGGTTCCTTAAGTCCGTTTTTCGCGTAGACTTTCGTTTTTGGGCTGTTTTCGCCAAATTCGAGGGTCGGGATGCCCCGAGTGATTATAGAAAGTTGAGAGAGATTTCGAGAGAGATTTGGGAGAGATTTGACATACTTGGAGAGATTTCTCATACAAGGTGATATTTGGGAGAGATTTCACATACTTAGAGAGATTTGGGAGAGATTTGACATTCTTGGAGAGATTTCTCATACAAAGAGATATTTGGGAGAGATTTCACATACTTATAGAGATTTGGAGAGATTTGAAATTCTTGGAGAGATTTCTCATACAAAGAGATATTTGGGAGAGATTTCACATAATTGGAGAGATTTGGGAGAGATTCTCGATAAGAAGAGATGGAGTGAAAACGATTGAGAGCGGTTTTGTGTGTGACGAATGTGAGTGGCCGGGTTCGCAATGCAAGGTCTGTAAACCCTGTTAAGCCTTGTTTAAGGATCTTGCATACTCCCGATGAGTGTGCAACATTGTTTTATCGGTTTGGCTCGCCACATACCACAATTTTAGGTTAAGGATTTCTAGATGTACGCACTTTTCGATTTATGATATCTCATTAGAATAGCGAGTTGTTTAGAAATTACATAACGTAAACTCTAGTACCTACGGGCAGATCGAGTTGACTGGTTTGACTTGTTGACTTTGACTTGACCGAAAATTGACGGTTATCACATGTACCTTACAGCTAGCAGGCCTGATATAATGTTTTCGGTATGCTATTGTACCAGGTTTCAAGCAAATCCTCGTGAACCACACATGCTAGCAGTGAAGAATATATTCTGGTATTTGAAGCGAACCACCTCTCTCGGTCTCTAGTATCCCTCAAACTCCGGTTTCTTCGTTCAAGCCAACTCAGATGCAGACTTAGGAGGATGTGGTCTAGACCGAAAAAGCACTACAGGTGGCTGCCAATTCCTAGACGGGAAGTTGGTTAGCTGGCAATCTAAGAAACAAACATGTGTTTCTCTGTCTACAGCCGAAGCAGAGTACATTGCAGCCGCCTCCTGCACATCACAAGTGATTTGGATCCAAAGCCAACTCCGGGATTACGGACTCAATATGAAAAAGATCCCACTATATTGCAATTCAGAAAGTGCAATTAGGATCTGTCATAACCCAGTGCAACATTCCAAGACCAAGCATATAGCACTGAGGTATCACTTTATTAAGGATCACGTGGAAGATGGAAACGTCGAAATTCACTTTGTTCGAACCACTGATCAACTAGCCGACATCTTCACCAAAGCTCTTCCTGAAGCAAGTTTCAATAAAATCCTACAAGGCCTAGGTATGATGGAATCAGAGTCAGTACCAAAAACACCTTCTCAAAACTAAAAGTTAGAAGTGAAATGAACCAAACGCTCGGTCTATTTCGGGCTCGGTTCACATGGGAACCAAAATGAACCGAACTCTCGGTCTATTTCAGGTTCGGTCCCACTGCACTTTTTTTCGCTTATCTCAAAAAGGTGATATCTTTGGTTGTATACATTTATACAATTGTTTTCCAAAAATCCAAAAATATTTTTTTAAGGAACCGAACTCTCGGTCTATTTTGGGCTCGGTCTATTTTTTTTTGTTTTTCTCTTTACAATAATATCAAAATTCCAAAAATATTTTTTTGTCTCTACTTCTATTTATGTTAATAGTTCATGGAATATTGATGGGGTAGGTATCATTCTCACACTTTATACTAGCTAAGTGTCCCTAGAAGCATGTTGTTGCATGTTGTCCAAAGCCTCAACTGATTCTGAATAAAGCCTTATTGATTAGGTATAAACAAACCTCGTCTTCCCAATTAGGCTGCTAAATTTATCCTAATCATGAGCTACCTTACTCTTTTCTCATATGAGTTAAGAGTATTCTGCTTGGTCATTCCTTTTATAGCAGAGGTACTTTGGTTTCTTTACAACACCTCATACATTCTTCTTTATCATATTTCAGATCATAAATGTAACCCTTGAGACTCTCAGATATAACCACTGAGGTTTATGGTTACACAATCTCGGCGTTTATGATCTTAGCTTCGTGTCACTACGTGCTAAGTGAAACCCAAAATTCAATACCCACTATGCATTGACGGTGAACAATTAAATTTGCTCTAGCTTTCACCCATGAATTAACGAAACCACCCAAGTGGTTGTACCATGAAATCTCTATTTTTTTGTGTGATTCTTATGAAATTGTTAAACACCATAACATTTCTTCCCATAGAATCCAGTTTTAAATTGTTTTTGAGATTTCACATTAAACATTTCCAACAAGTCACTAAATATTGTCCAAACCTACTTGTTCAACAGACCACATTGGTCTCACAAGTACTTCATTCGGTTTCTATCTTATGTCAAGATCTGGAATTTTGAACTGAAGCAAAAGCCACCCTTCTAAGCCTCATCAAAAGATGCCTTTCAACACTTCTTAACAAGTGCTTGATCGTAATTCAACGGGAATCCAAACAGACACTTTAAAGTCTCTTTTGACTTTGAAGGAAGAGATTCGTGCCCGGGATCCACTGTTTCGTGTCTATATTAACATCACAAATTCCCACATAGATGTTGGTTTATTTCCTCATGTTTGACACTCTATGCACGAAAATCTTTTTGATTTTCCAAAAGTCTGGTTTGGTTCACTACTAGCTATTTTTTTAGCTCCGGTTTTTAATGCTATATTCACAAGGGGATGCTGTGGTTTATCTTATGTTTGTTTTTATTTAATGACGACAGCTCATTTTAAAGATAAGATGATGACTCAGCTGGGAGACTAAAGGTTTCAAGAATTCAAAAAGGTATTTGATGGGAAGTCGTGCTAAATGGAAACGTTTTTCTCTCTCATGCGTAATCATCGGGGTTGCTAACTGTCACGCTTCAATCAACTCAGGAACCGATTCGAGTTTCAAGAAGATTTGGGGGCGAATCTTTCTATCACCTCTATACACGGTATAAAGGGTTAAACCCTAGTCGTTTTACCTCTTTACTGCACCCAAATTTCTGAGAGCAAACAAAGACGCTTTTCTCCCACTGTTCATCTTCTTCTTCGAAGCACTCAACAATGGCGGATTCCTCCTCTGTTCATGAAACCTCCCACATTCTCCCAGTTAGACCCCAGCAAAGCTTGGTTATTTATCTCACCCCAGTTTCCTATGATGCCTTCATGTACCCCATAGTGGAGTGTCTCAAATACTCTCCACTGGTTCTCGCACTGACCAAGGTCGAAACTGTACCTATGGAATGTCTATCCCAAATTTTCTCCATAGCTCACCACAATAAATTTGTTGATTGTATCTACTTCGACATCTTTGATACCAAAACCTCCATCTCAAAACAGCGATTTTGCTCGCTTCTAGGGTTTGAACCTGATGAGTCGAGGGTTAACCCTGATTCGATTTCTGTGGGTCAATTATTCTCCATGTTTTACAACATGGGTTACACTGAAATCCTTACCACTGTCACGAAGTTCAAGAAGTCGTGTCTCCCCCCTCAGTGGAATGGCTTTTTCATGATAATGTTCAAAGGTTTATCAGAGAGGAGTGCAGGTTTTGATGGGGCCAGTCGTCTGTTCATGACGGTTCTTTATGGGTTGTACAATGGGATCAACCTCGACTATGGCTCAGTTCTATGGCATCAGCTAATCCAAAGCCTCGCCTCTACTTCTCGACACACTGAAATTTCCTATGCCAAGTTCTGGACGCTCGTCATCAAATGGGCAATGGACAAGTATCATGTCCCCATTGTGGCCACTTCTCCACTCTCCTCGATTGGCGTCTTCCACACTACAAAGATCATCGTTACTGATCCTTCCAAGTTTCTATTTGTTGGCTCAATTCCTGAGTCAATGCATCATCAAGACCTATAAGGAGTTTCTTCCTTCGGGTCCTAGAGAGCTGACTCCAGAGATGCTTCAGTCCATCAATGATTCCGACAAACCTGCTCCCAGGGGCAAGAAACCAGAGAAAGGGAAAGACAAGAAAGTAGTCAAAGGGGCGAAAGGCCCTTCTCCTAAGAAGAGAAAACCAACAAAGGTAGCCCAATAACCTCCACGGAAGAAGAGGAAAACCCTGCCTAAACGCAAACTCATTCTTGCTTCTTCCTCAAGTGAATCAGAGAATGAAAGTTCAGACTCAGAGGAGTCGTTTTGAGGTGACTCTCCTCCCCGTTCGCCTTCGCATGAGGTACCAGTTACAACCAAACCTCCTCTTCTCCTCCTATCACTATCACTATTTCCATTCCTCCCATAACCTCCTCCACTCATATTCCACCCACTTATATTCCTGTACCACCTCCCATTTTCTCAGACGCTACAACAACAACAACCACTGGAGTTCGAACCAATGTATCTGATACGGGGGCTCGTATTTTAGCACCTGAACACACACCTGCAACCGAACATACTTCCACACCCGAACCTACTCCCACAACCGAGCATCCACCTTTGCCTTCATCTCCCAATCACTCAGCCGAAACCAAGATTTTTCTAGGAGGGGAAGATATGTCCTTCGATTTTGTTTACTACAGTCCCTACCAGGTTCAAAGCGATGATGAAGATGATGCTTCTGTTACCAAAAAGCACATCAAGGAACTTCATGAGAAAATTGATAGTGTCGTCGCTTCTTACTCCTCCTCTTGGTCCCATATCACAGAAGTTGTCATTCAGGGGATGGTTGATACTTTCACCAAGGCACAAGAAGCCTCTATCAACTCTGCCACTGTTGTTGTAGATGCATCCACAAAGGCCTGTGCTGCTGCGACCGAAAAAGTCGAAAACCTATTTCGCGATGCTAACATCTTTTTGGAGTCTTTACAGGGGCAGCTGAATCTAATGCAGCGAAGGTTGATTCAGTTGTTGAGAATCTGACTACTTCTTTTGAAACAGAAAATCATCACTTTGCCAATCTTCGTCAGACCCTTGAAGCTGACAACAAATCTTTCCAGGCAGCCGTTGAGGAGCGCTTGACCAAGCTCCAAGAAGACCTTGCCATAGAAAACTCGGTGATGGATGCGCTTGCACGCAAAACAACTTCCCTAAAGATCAAGAGTCTTCAGCTTTCCCAATCTGAAAAGGAGGTTAATTCTCTTCGATCTGAGCGAGCTGTGATTTCAAGTTGTGTTTCGGATGTCCACGGAGCCCTCTTAAACATTATTGAAGCGCACGACCCAATTCTCAACTACTCAGTGAGGCAAACTCTTGCTGAGAAACTTGCTCCTGCCCTTGCCTTGCTCAGCAAAATTGAGGGGCTTCCTGAGCACGTGGTCCATCCAAAATAAGGGGAAGAAGGAGCTTCAAAGGGTAGTCATCAAGCTCAACCACCTCGTACTTCTTCATCATCTCCAGCTAAAGCAACCGAAGCACCAACAATTGGTCATGCATCAGGTTCGGGTGCTCAAGACAAAGGCAAAAAGGTTCTTGATGATAGTGATGGCGACGATGACAAAGAAACCATTGCTGATATCTTGAAGAAACAAGCCAGGGACAAGGAACCAGACATGAGTGCTCGGATCGCTAGGGAGGCCGAAGCAAATGAAAGGAAGATGAAGGTGGCTCAGGATCTCCTTGAAAGTCGAAAAACCCTATTCCCTCCATGGACTCTTGAGAAGCTGATCAAAGAAGCTATCGAGTCCCCCAGCATCCTCTGGCTTGAACCTGTGATCTCCTTGGACAGGGTTAATTCTGTTGACTCTCAGTTCGACATGCCCATGACCCGAAAGGCCTTTATATTTCATGCATTTCCCCACATTGCTGAAGTCCCTCATCCTCACCCAAAGATCGATAGGGAACTTATTGACTTCTATCTGAGGTTTGCTCAGCCTCAGTATCAGACGTGGAGTGCACAGAAGATCGTCAACGTTCGGGTCCTCAAACCCTTTCGGGAGGTTAACTTCACGAACGCCAGATTCAAAGTATTAAGGGGATCATATAAAGCCAAACATGCCATTTCTCTCGCTGATCTTCCTAACCTGAATCCTCACGATTAGATCATTTTGCATAATATCCTCCTCACCAATGAAGTTGAATATGGGCCGATCATAGATCACTTCAAGAGGATGCTGGTTTGCCGCATCATGGAGGTTGCTAAGATGGATCAGGAAATCGCTAACGTATTCAGGAAGAAGCCCACCATCTCCCCAGTCAGTTCTGCAAGTGATCTGAATAAAATGCAGATGGGGAGGATCGATCAAAAGCAAAACTCAGTTATGTTCCCCAGGAATAAAGGCCAAAAATGTCTGTTTGCCTTGGCTGACAAACATCTTTATACCACTTCGTGTTTGGAGCATGTTCTGGGGATGATCAATCGGTGTAAGCAAAATTCTGAAGATGATAAGAAGTACTTCAATGACATGATCTACTGGTATATTCATTTCAGACAAACTATTATTGCCATCATTCCTTGTCTATTCGATACCACAAAGAAGGTAACTGTAGCAGGATGCAATAAGCCAAAGTAGAGTCTCTCCCCAATTAACGCAAAGGGGGAGATTGTAGGGTCCATTATATGTTGCATCTTGGGCTCGGTCCTAAGTCCAATTTTCTATCCGGATTGGGCCTGTCCATCCGTGATTTAGTTATTAGGGTTTAGTATTTATAGATGCTTGCATGCATCTTTGTACGTAGCTTTTGAGTCGATCATTCACAGCGATTATAGTTTTATCGACTGTAACCCTAAAAGCCTCTACAGTGGAAGTTCTTTATCGAGCTCTGCTGAGACGTGAATCTATTGAATCATTCAGCTTATTTTTGATTCATTCTCATGTTTCTTATTCTGTTTGCATTATTTTGATTAACCTGTGTGAGATCTAAACGATCAAAGAGTTTTTTAACTTATCAAATATATTAATAAATCATAAATATCATCTTCTAAAAAGTTCATCCTTAGATTGTTTTGGTGCCATGAAACCCAAATGCACCATGCTACTCTCGGTTGAAGTACATACTAATTATAGTTATGGGCTTAGATACTAAATCCAACAGTTTGGGGGTCTTTGGGCCATCATGGCCCATAAAAGCCCTATGTTGGGCTTAGATGCCTTTTTGGGTTTTTTGGTTTTGGGCCTTGCGGAGATGGAGGCCCAATAAGGCAAAGGTAAAGAATTCTTTTTTCATTAAGTCAAGGACTTGGATTTTGGACCTGGAGTTAGATTCTGACCTAATTTTTAATTAGGGTTTTTGTTTGATTGTGCAATAAGGATAGTAGTTCGCGAGTCATCTGCCGAGTGCGATTTGATACCCGAAGTCTGAGGTGAGTCTTCCTTCGCAGTAGCTGTGGTTTGAAGGCACTAAGGTAGGCCCACTAGTTATGTTATTGAATGATGATTATCTTTGTAATAATTGTCATTTATGTCTATATTTTCTTGATGATTCAGTGATTACTGTTATGATATTATGTGGTAGTGGTAGGGGTGAAATAGACCCGTTATCCAGTTAAAATAGACCGAAGGGGAAGGCTAGCACCCAGATATGTGTGGCGGTATCTGGTTAAGATAGACTGAAGGCGTAGGTCAACCCCTAAATATTCTTGGCAGTATCCCCTCATAATAGAGCGAAGGGGTAGGCCAACACCCATATATGCTTGGCAATATGTCTGTTCAGTATGATTGTTCAATATGTTTATTTAGTATGTTTGTCTTGTATGTGGTATGTTGGGAGAACTCGCTAAACTTTGTGCTTACTATTTCAGTTTCTGTTTCAGGTACTTCCAGTTCGAAGAGGAATGACCGAACTAGATTGCACCGCATCACTCCATGTTTTCCGCACTTAGTGATTCTGGGATTTGTACTATGATATTATGATACAATGCGACCCTTTTGAATATTTTGGTATCAGTTCCTTATGAATGGAATGATTTAAAAAACAAATTTTTTATCTAAATTTTTGGGATGTTACATTGTACCTCTAGAAGATAGATCAATGTGAACAAAGTCTGGATCTATAAGCTTCAAGGTAACCAACATCTCTTCAAAGAGCTCATTTTTCTCCAAGATACACCAAGAACACTTCAAAGCATCAAAAAACTAAATAATTTCACAAATGGAGGCTAGGGATTCGTATTTAGGTTTAGAGAGGATGGAGACTGAAGATAAGAATGGTTCCCAAGAAGTTAAGATGTTTACATAGGATCCATGATCCAAAACTAGGGTTTTAGTATGTTTACCTTATGCCAAGTGTACGTGGGTGGTCTATTTTGATCATCTGAGCCTCGTACTCTCCACGTACTCCCTATACACCCAACATACTCAGCTTAACCAAAAGTCCTTGTAATTTCAAACGGTCATAACCTTTTTGTTCCTACTCCAATTTTGATGTTTGTTATATCAACGAAAAAGAAATGAAAAGCACTACAATCCTATCAACTCTCCTTTTCCTTAAAAGTTTCTAAACTTTAATCCAAAATTCATAAAAGACCCAAACTATCACTTTACGGTTATACCCTTCGGCTCTAAAACACAAACCGAACTCTCATATCACCTAATCCAGATTATCCACATCCAAAGGGGTATATATCTCGCTTTCCCCTAGGCCCAAAGCCTCAGGATAATTGATCTTCGGGTCACAACCTTGAATTATGAAATGATTCGAAACAAGGTGTTACACAGCTTCTCCTAGATCCTTCATTGAAAAACACTTCCCAAGCCAAGATTTCACTTCTTAGAAGGTCGGAATGTCGTTTCCCATAAGGAGTATGTCATCAACATACAATACTAGGAAAGTTACTATACTGCTACTAGCTTTGACATACACATAGGAATCATCCTCACTCATATAGCAACCAAAATCTTTCACTTTCTTATAGAAACGTAGATTTCAGCTGCAAGGTGCTTGTTTCAATCCAGAAATGGATTTCTCAAGCTGAGACACTCTATTAGGAAACATTGCATGCACATAACCCTCTAGCTGACTCATGTAAAGATCCTTAGCCAACTTCCCACTAAGGAAAGTAGTTTTGACATTCATTTTCCATATTTCATAATTATGAAACAACTACGGAAAGCATTATGCTAGTAGACTTGATCTTAGCTACTAGTGAAAAGGTCTCATCATAGTCAACACCAAAAAGTTTGAGTAAATTCCTTTGCAACCATTCGTGATTTGAACATATATACTTTCTCATCTATGTCGATCTTTTTCTTGAACATCCATTTGCAACCTACTGGCTTTCGACCAGGTTCATGCTCAACCAAATTCTAAACCAGGTTCTCATACATGGACTGAATCTTGTTGTCTATTTTCAATTTCCATTTTGCAGCCTCAGGGCTCACCATTGCTTCCTTGATGTTAGTTGGCTCATTCAAATTTAAAGTGTACCATCATTGATAAACATATCACCATCAGACGTTCTATAAAAACCATAGAACATTGGTGGCAAGCTAACTCTACCTAATCGATGAAGAGTTAATGAACCGTGAATAGGATCAACATGAGTCTCATCCTCTAGTTGAGAGCTAGTGTCTTCTAAGGTTCCGTCCTTGGATGATTCTGGAATTTCTTCCGAATCATCTGACTCCCACTGTCCTCTTTAAATATGAGCTCTCTCTCTTGTAACGCCCGTGTTTCAGGCCTGAGCATTGATGTGATGATGCAATAGTCTAGGTCAACCATTGTAACCTATTTTTAAGTAATAAAGATAATTACTTGAATATTACGTGAATTATGTGACTTTATGTGATTATATACTTGTTTGTAAAGATATGCTAAAAATAAGTGTAAAAAATAAAATGTTAGATAAGCCCGATACCTATGAAGAAAGTTGTAGCGGTTGTGACAAGAATTATGGAGATGTAAAGAACGCCGAAATCTGAGTTATAACGAAGAAGTTATGGCATGTTGAAGTTTGGCGATAGAACCGGCACAACATTCAGTGAAGTAAAAACTGAGTTTACGATAATGTGCTTTTTAGCCTTAGCGATCTATACGAGAGTCGTAGTGTTCATTTAACCGAGAGTGTGGATATAAAGAATGAGCAAATCTAACTTCATATGAGGAACTTATGAATTTTCTAAGATTTGGCATAAATGTGTGTAGCCCGGAATTCGAATTATAGACCGAGCGATTTTTAGCCAACACAACCTAAATCAGAATCGAAGATCTCGTCAATAGTAGTTCAATGGTAAAAAGATAGACAAAAACAGATTTTGTATGAAGAAGTTATTAATTATTAACGGACTTTTCATGTCCCGGCCTGTTAAAAATATAACTTTATAAATAAAGACAAAATTAGCCGAGAGAGTCTAAACAAAAGTTGTATAGTACGGTCTCACCTACCCGTGGATATAAAGAACATTGAAAACGAAGGTCGTATGTGAAAGTTATAAAATTTTGAAGTAAGAGGTACACATTTCAAGGCTATCCGAAGGGAACCCCCCGCGTAGCCACAAGCCTTGGCCTCGGAAGCTCCGCGTCGCCCTAGTAGACTTTGGACACGTACCCACCGAAACGCGATGTGTTTGAATGAATGCACTACATTCAGGAATGCGCTCCATAGACCAGGCCAGCTTCCCTATAAATAGATGTGAGGGCAGGCCATAATCTTCACTCCTCACAGAAGAGAATTGTAATCGAGATTTAGAAAGCAATCATGATTGTATGAATGAAAAGTAAGAACACAGAAAGTACATATTAATCAGATCTTATATTGATGAAGAACTGATTACAAAATAAGCAGAGAGAACTTACGAATGATTAATGAATCACTCGTGCATTCGATTTCTACTTCTAACCTTAGTCCCTATTTATAGGAAACCTGAGTGTACAAAAAATATATGAAGCCCTAAACTAGACGCTTCGCACAAATGAAGACTTAGTAAAATAATTAACATACGAAACTAAAGAAACAAACACTTCGACTTTTACAACATCTAGTCTCTACAATCTCACCCTTTGTAAACAGTCGAAACTATGCAGTTTGTGAGATTTTGAACAGCTGAGTGCATTGTTCTTCAAATTTCTGAATACCAAGTGATTATCTTTTTAAGCTCTTTCCTGTCTCCATCATTATTCTTCGTGCAATTATTCATGCGAACAATGAAATTCGTATATTGCGAAGTGGTGTATCTTTCAATCTCTGAGACTTTGAACAAAAACTTCTTAGGCTTCCCCTTCGTATCTTTTCCTGCGAAAACCATGCCAAAAGATTTAAGGCATATTTCTCCATCTGCATACTTCTTTAACTCCGTTTGAGGCAAAGTTGATTCCCAAGAAACAGTAACTTTTCTTCCAAGGCCTAATGCAAGTTCTTCATCAGTCAATGCCAAGCAATCATAGTAGTTATCTATGAATATCTTGATATGTGCGAAACCGAATCTGAACACATCAGTATCATATCCTTTCAGCTTGTTTTTTTCCATATCTTTAAGAATTAATGCCACTTGAATGAGATCATTTAGATTCATCAAGGGAAAATCTGCAATGGTGAAATCAAATGCCTTGTTATCTGCACGAACTGCGAAATATCGAAAGTTTTGAAGCATGTTCTCGAACATAACATCCTTCTTGATTGTCAAAACTTTCTTGATTTTCATTAAAGACCAAACTTCCTGTTGATCCTTCGCAAGTATAGAATGAAATCTGATCTTCAAGTAAGTGTATTCATCAGCATTTTCAATTTTTTCACTTATCTTGTACTGCGCCGTAATAAACATCATTTCGTTTATTGGAAAATCATGTTGGCTTCTGTCTGAGTTTGCAACATCATAACTCCTTCTAGGATTTTTCTCAAACTCGTACAAATGACTCCCCAAAACTTTAGATTCGATAGTTTCAAACGAGTACAACTTCGCAGGATCACCCTTGTTCAAAGTTAGTGGGTCACTTGCTCTTTGCCTTAGTATGCTCTGAATTTGCCTTTGTTTTTCCATTTTAGCTTCAACTTCAGCTTTCTTTTCTTCTTTTGACTTCTCAATAACCACCTCTTTGCCTTTTCCAATATCCATTGTTTGAGGTTTCGCACTTGAACTTCCTCCTTCATTTGAACCAATTATAATTCCTTTAGTGATTGGCTTCGTTGTTACTATTGTTGAAGGAATTGGTTTCGTGATTACAGGCAGAGTTATTTTAAGCTGAGTCGAAATAATCTTCCCAATAGTTTTCGCATCCTCTCCTTCACTTCCTTTTATTTCTCCCCCTTGCACCCCTGTGAAAGTAGGTAGGGCATTCTTTGGCAAAAGAGAAGTAAAATTGGTAATCGGGGCCAACGCCTTCTGGATAGCTTGCTCTAAAGTGTTGACTTTGAGAGTTAAAAATTCCGGAGTAAGAATCGATTGTTGAGAAGGCTGCAAAACACAACTTTTAATTCAATAGCCAACTTAATTAATTTTGAAAACTGCTCCTTATTCTCTTGATGCTCGGCTTCGATAATTTGAGCAGATGGTTGATAATCAGTAGCAAGCTTGGTCAGTGCTTCAGCAATAATATCAACACGTTTTTGTACTTCCAAATTTTGCGAATGAAGGTCTTGAATCTCCTTTGCAATTTCTTTCTTTAACTCCTCAATCTTGAAGTTAACATCTTCCCTAACCTTCTTCACATCTTGTACAAACAGAACATGTCGTTCTTTTGTAACAATTTTCAAATCGTTTATAATGCCATCAAACGATTTTCCTTGAGCTTGAATGCGAAGCTCATTGTTCGTATCAGAATCATCAACTTTAGTAATGATACGCTTCTCTGCAGCTTTGATCATAGATTCAACCTCCAATCCCGATATAGATGACTTTGTACCAGCATCAGCTTGTGATTGAATAATGGCATTCAACTTTCGATTCAGAATTTTGAATTGCTTACCTGACATAAGCATATGATCAGGTATTTCCTCCTCCTCTGAATCAAAGTGTATGGCTTCAAACATTCCTCCAAAACCTCCTCCTTCGGTTTCTTCATCTGACTGAGCTTGCAAAGTTATAGGTTGTGGTGTTTCAGGTGATTGAGATGGGAACAAAGTAGTAAAGGGATGTTTTAAAGGATGATCAAATATGGATGATGTGGTTGTGCTTGAATTTGGAAGAGAAAATGGTGGTAATGAAGTAGATAAGTTGATTGGGATTGTAACTTCAATATTCGTGATAGGTGTCCCCATATTAGATACGTTAACAACCTTATCAGAAATAATTTCCTCCTCTTGAACTGATTTGTTTGGAACATCTTCAAGTGGAATGGATGTGGTAGTGGAAATTTGCGAAGTTATTGGAAGAGAAACATTTACTATTGTGGAAACAGGTGGAGTCTCTGGAACCACTTCATCTTCTGATGATTCATTGCGAATAATCATCTTTCGTTTCTTGTAAAGCTTTTGAGTAATATGCTTTGCAACTTCTTGAGCTCTTCTTCTTTTTGAACCAAGAGAAATAGGAGTCGGAACTTCTCTAAACATAGCCCCCTTACTACTCACCTCTGTTTTGCGAATAGTAGGAGAAGTAGTCGTCATATGTGATGACTTGCGAAACTTCTTTAATACCCCTGATTTTGTTGGTATAATCTCCTTCTTAGTTTTGGGAGAAAGCTCATCTTTCTCAACCTCTTCAGCCTTTGACACTTTGGAAGATTCATGTTTGTCTTTCTTTTGAGTTTTCTTCTTCTTCTTTGAGGACACATCACTGACTTCAAGTAACACTCTAGTTCGCACATTAGGATCAAACGTTTTCATGTAGCGAACTAACACCTTGTGAGTAGAGGACACTTTGCGAAGCATTGCATCAGGAATTCTTGCAACACTTGTGAAGATATTTTCATCATCTTCAACAACTTTTGGAAACTGGTACAAAGAAAATTCTGCAACTTCTCCTTCTTCGGGAACCTGAATGCCTTCTTTTGCGTATACCTTTTCCAAAATCAAACTCCAGTACCTTGCACAAGAAATCCCTTTATCAACACTGGTGTTTTCTAAGCTTTTGTTGAACTCCTTCCAAAGCTGAGTTCCATAATCAACACTTAGATCATAGTAAAGTCCCATAACCATTGCATAAACCTCCATTCGTCCCCTGTCTAGACGGACACTCCTTCCAGTCAAACATCTTAGAAAGATAATAAATAAGAAGTTCCAAATACATGGTAAACTGGATTTCCTGAAATCACTTATCTTTTCAAGAGTGGGTTGATGTCCCATCTCATTGAACATGAAGATAATCTGTGAATTGGTGGGTTTAAACAACGGTGGGTTATGAGGAATGTTCAGGAAGTCAATGAACATGTTCTTGGTAAGACGAACCCTCTTGTTATTCACCATATTGAAAGTGATGACATCAGTTGCATAGTTGTATGACGCAGTTGATGCCGCCATTGACAACCAAATCATAGGAACATGAAAAGAACTGAACATAGCAGCTGATAATGGTGACCTTTTCAGTGCAACGATCAACATCTTCAATTCTTCTGGGTAGGATGAAACATTAGGATCAACTTGGTAGTTTGTGCTATGAATCTTCATAAGAGACTGTGAAACAACTTTGTCGGTGTTGGATTAAGTAGCAGCCATTGTTAGGGTTTGAAGAAGATGAAGAATAAGAGAATTTGGGAATTTTTGAATTCGATCGCGTAACCATATAACACACTCTTGAACCCCCTTTTATACGTAACCCTGATTGATTTGAATTTGAAGCGGGATCCATTTAATGATATCCGACGTGGCACCTTGAAAATCCGACCATTACTGTGAAAAGTTAGCCATGTTTCAAAAAGCAGCTGTCACGTCACCTAGAAAACCGGGCAGAATACCATACGTCACGTATACACAGCCTTTCAATATTCTCTTTATTGAATTGTAACCGTTAGAACCCTTCGCATGGAAGCAAGGCTCTTTCACTTTTGGAATGAAAAGAGAAGTCATATGCCAGACTTGCGAAATCTTCAGCCTAAGTTGGTATTACTTAGAACCTCAAGGATTTCATGAGTGCAGTGTTCCAAAGAAATAATATAAGAAGCAAGTAAAAAAAATTTGGAATTCTGTGATGTCAAAAATGCAATTTGACATGAAGGTAGTTAAACCCTGGGCAAAGGTTGCTTCGTTAATCAGCAAGTGAGATGCTCAACAACTTGTGTATGTTCCCGTGAATTACAATCGAATACTTATAGAAAAGTATCGAAGGGCTTCTTTTATAGGCTTATTATGGTGGTTTGCGAATTTCGTTACATATCATCCTAAACATAAGGTGAGCAATTGTAACCGAAATTACTTGTATGACCAGTGTAGTCAATGACAAGTCAGCTTTGAAAATGTTTATCATGACTAGGACATTCAAATGAAACTCACACAGAAATCATATTCATGAAAAAAATTGATGTACTGGATCTTGTTGGGTAACAAACATCGTGGGTTGCGAATGTTTGATCAAGACCACGCATGCGAATTGAATATGATTTACAGTTTCGAATTTTGGTACTGAAACAAAAGTTTCGTCAATATCTGGAACAATGTTCCCCGTCAATTCCTTAAGTTGTAAGATGCTTGGGTTTCACCTTCATCACGGACTCATGATGTCAGCTCATTAACATAGAATTTTTGTATATCTAGGTCTCATTGGGTTTGATCAGAGACCTCTCGGACATACGTCTTTGTGTGTGATTTGTGTTAAGAATTTTATGATGAAAAAGATTGGTTATAAGATCGAATGTACCTCTGTTATTTGTGGACCAAACAGAAAACTCTTTACTCGTATGAGAAGAGTAAGGTAGCTCTTTTGACTAATGCGAATATAAGCCTAATTGGGAAGAAATTTTCATGAGATAATTTCATTAAGGCTTTCGTTTCTCACACATAGAGTCATATGAGGCTTGGGTCAACATGCTGCAGTATGCTTCTAGGGACATCGTAACTAGTACAAAATTGAAAGAAATGATACCTTCCCATAGAAACATATAAGCATGACCTCTTCACATTTTTCTCTTGACTAAAACTAAAAAACACACAAAAATTAAAGAGCAAAGATAAAAAAAAATATTTTTGTGGTTTTTGAAGTTTTTTGAAAATAAAAACATAACAAAATAAAATCTTTTTAGATTTTTGGATTTTAGAAAATAAGAACAAAACAAAAGAAAATATTTTTGATTTTTCAAGTTTTTTGCAAAAAACAAAATTAAATTGAACCTTAGGTACCGGATGTCCAAATGCGAAGCAATGTGAAGCCTCTTAACGCACAGTAACTTTTGAATGATTTTGACTCAGAGCTGCTAAATGGACCTTTCATTCTTGAGTTATTGATTTTGAAACTGAATTCACATCGATCATCCCCAAACCTGCTAAAATTCTTACAAATGATTTTTCATCAAGAGGTTTGGTAAAAATATCAGCAAGTTGTTCAGTAGTTTTAACAAAATGTATTTCAATATTCCCATCTTCCACATGATCTTTGATAAAATGATATCGAAGAGCTATGTGTTTTGTCTTTGAGTGTTGTACAGGATTATGACAAATGCGAATTGCACTTTGAGAATCACAATACAAGGGAATCATTTTCATATTTATCACATAATCACGAAGTTGACTCAGAATCCAAATGATTTGCGAAGTGCAAGTAGCAGCTGAAATGTATTCAGCCTCAGTAGTTGATATAGCAACACAAGTTTGCTTCTTCGACTGCCAACTCACCAATTTCCCATCCAATAGTTGACACCCACCACTTTTACTTTTTCTATCTAAAGTACATCCTCCTAGATTAGAATCTGAAAAAGCTTGAATGAAGAATCCCAATTTTGAAGGATACCAAAGTCCTAACGAAATTGTCCCCATAAGATAGCGAAAAATATTTTTCACTGCAGTTAAATGAGGTTCTCTAGGATTAGCTTGATACCTAGCACAATTACATACCGAAAACATAATATCAGGTATGCTTGCAGTTAAGTACAACAAAGACCCTATCATGCTTCGATAATGAGTTAAATCAACAGCAGGAGTATCTAATGAAGGAGTTAGTCTTGTTCCCACTGCTATAGGTACTGTCAGCTTCGTGTTGTTGGTCATTCCAAACTTTTCAAGCAGGTTCTTTGTGTATTTTTCTTGATTGATTAAAATTCCATCCCTGTTATGTCTTATATTTAAACCAAGAAAATTATGAATTTTTCCCATCATACTCATTTCAGATTGACTCTTCATTAGATTTTCAAATTCAATTGACAATGTTGGGTCAATTGAGCCAAAAATAATATCATCAACATAAATTTAAACAAGCATGAGATGATTCCCAACTTTCTTGCGAAACAATGTGGGGTCAACTGATCCTTGTTTAACTTTAGATTGTTTCAAAAAATTTGTAAGTGTTGCGTACCAGGCTCTTGGTGCTTGTTTTAACCCATAAACTGCTTTGTCTAGGATGTAGACATCATCAAGATGTTCCTCATTTACAAATCCTGGTGGTTGTTCAACATAAACTGTTTCTTCTATTTCTCCATTTAAGAATGCACACTTAACATCCATTTGAAAACACATCAAAGTCTTTGTGAGTTGCATAAGCTAAAAATATGCGAACCGCTTCGAGTCTTGCAACAGGAGAAAATGTTTCTTCATAGTCTATTCCTTCTTCTTGCGAATAGCCTTTAACAACTAGTCTAGCTTTATTACGAATAATATTGCCATCTTTTTCGGTCTTATTTTTAAAAATCCATTTTAATCTGACAATTGAAACATCAGAAGGTTTAGGAATTAATCTCCAAACCTTATTTCGTTCAAATTCAGCCAGTTCAGATTGCATAGCAACAACCCAATCTGAGAGTTCCATAGCATCCTTTATTGTCTTTGGCTCTATTTTCGAAATAAAAACATTAAACATACACAATTCTTGGTTCGCATTCAGTACCACATTTTTCGCACGAATTTGAGCTCTTGTCAACACACCATCTTGTGGATTCCCAATCATCTGTTCTTTGGGATGATTTCTTGTCCATTTCTCAAGTGGTAGACAATCAGGATTAAATTCCAATGGTGCATATTCGTACATATCTTCATTTTCAGATCCTGCAACAGAAAAATTATCATTTAATTCATGAAATTCATCAATTTTATCAAGACTAATTGTCTCTGTTGCATCATGCTCCCCCTCAACATGATGTTCATCTTGATGCTCGCCCTCAAAATGATGTTCCTATTGAAATTGTGAATGCTCCCCCTCAACTTGATGATTCATATTTTCAATCTCCCCCTCGAAAGTTTGCTCTCTCTGTATATTGGTGATCGTATGCTCCCCCTCCATACGAACTTCAGGCACACTTTCGCAAGATATTGACGTTGTATTTATTGTTGAATCATCAGTATGTTTTGAGGATTCTGATGTTTGATTATCAGGAGCATGAACTTCCGCATCAATTGCCCTGTCAGGAGTTCCAAAAATTAAGTCATAATCAAAATCATTTATTTCGGAATTTTCAATTTGAGTATCTGAATCAACAAGAATTGATTTATGTTCAAATTTACTATCCGTTTGTTTAAGATAGTAATCATCAAAGGTTAAGTTGAAAGTTTCTTCAACTTTTCTTGTTCATTTGTTTAACACCCTGTATGCAACTGAATTTTGCGAATATCCGAAGAATATGCCTTCATCAGCTTTAGCTTGGAACTTGGTCAAATTATCTTTTAGATTCATTATAAAACACCTGCAACCAAAAACATGGAAAAATTTTACATTAGGTTTTCGATTGTTGAATATTTCATATGGAGTGACATTGAATCTTCGATGAATGAATGATCGATTCTGAGTAAAACATGCAGTCGATACAGCTTCAGCCCAAAGATATTGAGGTAAGTTTGCATATGTTAACATGGTTCTGTCTGCTTCGCATAGAGACCTATTTCTTCTTTCAACAACATCATTTTGTTGTGGAGTATATGGTGATGAGAAATTATGCGAAATGACTTTGCCTGTGAGAAAGAAATCTAGTGTTTGATTTTTAAACTCAGAACCATTGTCACTTTTAATTCTGCGAACACTCTTTTTAAGACTCATCTCAATTTTTTTGATAAAATCAATCATCATCTGAGCAACTTCAGATTTTAACCAGAGAAAAAATACCCATGTGAATCGAGAAAAATCATCAACAATAATTAAAATCTACCGCTTTTTATTGATTGTAGCAACAGTCGACGGTCCAGATAAGTCAATGTGAAGAAGTTCCAATGGTTCCACGATCTTTGAATCTATCACAATTGGATGACCTTTTCTATGTTGTTTTCCTTGTTCGCAAGCTGCACACAAAGTATCATTGTCAAATTTTAGTATAGGTGAACCTCGAACCAAATCCTCAGTGACAAGTTTATTAATATTGTGAAAATTCAAATGCGACAATCTTCTATGCTAGAGCCAGCTAACATCATTAGAGGCCTTTGATAGTAAACAGACGGCATGTTTGCCCACAATTGGTTTGATGTCTAGTTTAAACATGTCGCCATATCTTTTGGATTTGAGAAGTACTTCATTTGTCTTTGTGTTTGAAATGATACTTCCTTCTTCATTAAACACAACCTGATTTCCACTACCCACAACAAGTTGTGAAACACTAATCAAGTTATGTTGAAGACCTTCAACATAAGCAACCCTATTAACTGTGAATTGTCCATTTGTGACTTTTCCATAGCCTTTCACTTGACACTTGTGATTATTTCCAAATTTGACTTGTGACAACCTGATATTTCGAGTCAATGTAATGTAAAACCAATCAAATTTAGGTCAAAATGTAACCTTCCTAAAATCTTATTCGGGTTAAATAAAGTAGTAGGAATCATATCAAGGTTTGCGTACATAAAAAGAACATCCAAATCTGACTTCGGATGAGGAAGTTATGAATTTTTGAAGAAATCCCTTAATCACGTCATTTTAATAAATAAATAATAAAAATAATTTCGGAATTTGCCAATGGAATCTAAACGAAAGTTGTAGATCATGGTCTCACCTTCGCGTGGATATAAAGAACGTCAAAAACGGAGTTCGTATGAGGGAGATATGAATTTTTGAAGTTTATTTAAAATAAATATAAATTTAATTATAAACTCCCGGTATTATCCGAAGGGGAGTCATCGGATAGGACCGAAGTACGCCCTGCGTACCTTCGTACGCCCTGCGTACCTTCGTACGCCCCGCGTACTGAGATCAAGGGCCTCGGATCGTCCACGTCGACCTATCCGAGGTGTCCGACCCGTCCGACCCGTCCGAAGCGTCCGACCCGTCCGACCCGCCGTCCCATCCGACCCGCTGTCCCGTCCGACCCGCCTCCCCAGCGACCCGTCCCATCCGAAGCCGAGGCAGTCGAGGCTTCGGTCATGCATGACGTACGCGTCCGCGCTGCGTACGAGCGTACGCCCCGCGTACCGAGGCGGTTCAGCCTTCCTATAAATAGAATGCGAGGCTTTCCGAAAATTTTGCTCACTTCTCTCTTTTCTCTCACGATCTTGCCTCGATTTCCGTGCCCGTTAAAACCCGAAGCTCTGGTCTTTTTGCTCAAGTCCCGAGGGTCGATTTTACTCCCGAGATTCCCGAGAATCCCGAGAAAAAATCCGTTTTCCGAGACGAAACTCTGCCCGGTTTTCCATCTCGCTTTCTTCAATCAATCAAGTGAGTTCATACCCCTTAATTTACCTTTTAAATACTTTATAAATTCTTTTATATGCTTTCAAGGGGGGGGGGGGGGGATACAAGTTAAATACTTATAGTTATTGCATTAATCACATGTGATTAATAATTAGGGAAAACAGTGATTTTATCACTGTTCAAACTGTCTATCGAACTGTTTTACTTCAAAATGTTTTCCAAACCCATTTACTTTTCAAATTTATACTACAACTCTGATTTAAACAAATGTTCCTTATACTTAAACCGTTTTAATCAAATCTATGCCTTCAAATTGTTTTATAGATTGACATCAAGTCAATCTTTCTTTAAAAATAATACTTATGTTTCAAATGTCTTATAAATACTTATTTATGCTTTTATGTTATAAATTGCATGCCCATATATGTATAGATGTATAAATAATGTTTAAAGGGCTTAGGAAGGCCATCCACCCTATTTCCTTTTTCTCGATTTGGATGTGGTCTGGTGGGATTTCGGGTGACCATCCGAAGGTCATTTCCATATTAATTATATATCAAATATACATATATAGACATAAAAGTATTTCCATATTCATACGTACTAGACGCACCGTTAGTAAGTTACCATCGGGGTAACACAGAATCATACTATTACAACTGCTAGATCAATGAGTCAGTTCATTCATGAGTCTATACTAGGAAGAGAATATATACAACTATACTATGAGAACATATACAACTATACTAGAACGAGAAACATTTCATCACATATGCAAGAATACGATAACAAATGTGATCCACTGTATCGGAGCATGCCTTAAATGTCATGGCCCGAGTTGTAGCCAGAATTCTCTTGGAGGGAGAGCGTTGAGTTTGCGTATAGATCTATACTGGATTGACTATCCTACACCTTGCTGCTAGCTACAGCCGGACCTGCAGGTCTGCGGGTGCCAAACGTCATTCCGTTATTACGACCGTTCTTTATGTCGTTGTTACCAGTCGATAGCATGGTGCAATTTATCACATTATACCTTAATATAAATCCGGTTTAAGGTAGTAGTATTAGGGACAGCAGTAGTCTTATTATACCAAGCTACAGTGCTACAATGATTTACCCATTACATATTTTAGTGATAACCTCACTTAAGCATTAATGTACAAACTATATTTTAACAAATGATAGTTATACTTGGGTAATTACACACTTTTACAACAGACAAGTTTACAAAACAGTTTAGCCTTGGTAGAAGGTTACTTTTATAAAAAATATAGGATTTTCTGAGAGATTCGAACTTTTACAAACTTATACATTGAGATAGGTTCAAACATTTTTTACTACAAACATTGACACTAAAAATACTTATGAACTCACCAGCTTAATGCTGATAAACTCTTTCAAAATAACTTGTATTCTCAGGTCATCAGTAGGCAGGTACCGATGCCAGCTTTTGAGATGATGGAGCGCACTCAAGACTCATCATTTTATTATTTTGATTTACATTATATTTTTGGTGTCTAAAACTGTACAGAACACGCATGTATTAAATTTATATATTTAATGCAATGGATGATGTTGGTTGCTTATTTACATTTACTGTGTTGTGATTACCTTACATGACGTCCTCCGCCCCAGAACGTTTCCGCCGTTCTTGGTTTTGGGGTGTGACAGATTGGTATCATAGCATTGTTTATAGTGAATTGAGTATATCAACCCATAAAAGATATACTCAACTATAAACCCATTAGGGATTAAACTCTGACCAAGAGTCTATACTTTAAATATTAAAATATTTAATTAAGTATACTAGTCTGCATTCATACTAAAACCAGTGTCACAATGACAAGAACAAAAGTATTACGATTGTTAAATATCACAAGTGAGCTCGGGGATGTATGGTCAGTCCTGGGAATGGCATAGCCTGATCAACTATGTTGGTCCTAGGAGTGATTAGCACATACCCTAGAATGGTTGTGATAGGTTAACAAGTCTAAAAACTTACCAACAATACCACAAGAAGATCAGAAAAACTTAAACTTAAAATACTATAGGTGTATTTTGTACTACTAGTTACACGTATACTATATTCGTATACCTCTATTCTCGCGTAGATCTAATGGCTAGATTCCATCACGGCGACCAGTACTTTCCAAATGAAGGCAATGCCGGGTGGATCGATGAAGAGCCCGATAAGGAGCATCCAATCCCTTTGGATGATCACCTCGAAGAAGGCTTTTCTGATAGATCCGACTCCAAGCCTGAAGTCAACAACCTACCGCTAGTAGGTTAAGCCCCGAACAACAACCCTCGACCAGCGTTACAGGTCCTACTCCCTTGTGGGCAAACAACTTGAATCGCTGGAGTGATGAACAGGGTCAACCCTTACCATACTTGGGGGACCGAAGCTTTCACAACGTCAGCGATGGTGGCTCTGCTGACCGGACTCTGCCTGTCATTACCCACAAAATAGCTTGTGAAGTCGAGCAAGGTCGAGCAGCCATCGACCGGGTCATAGAGTTTGATGCCATCTCAGGTGTCAACACAGTCCGCATCCGTCGTCTTGAAGAAGACATGGAACGGACCCGGAGAACAAATAAAACCCTGCAGTAGCAGTTGGCTGCCTCACGAGCTGAAATTTTGGAACTTCGAGCTCGTCAGAGGACTCAGGATCGACACATTCAGGAGGTGTTTCGTCAAGTGCCCGACCGCAGTACTCGCCTGGGATTTTCCCATCGCCGTGGGTTGATGTCTAGTACATCTCCGTCTTTTAATTAAAGGATAGCCTTTAACATCTGTGCTCCAAGTAGCACTTGTGTGTAAAATATTTCTAACTTTCCGTACTCAAAGAACTATTCACAGTAGAAATGGCTAATGGAAAAACTGAAAATACGAGTAGCATATACTTAGGTTGTACCCTAACTCTAGATAACTATTCATTTCAAATCGACCTCATGCCAGTCTCAATAAAAAGTTTCGACGTTATCATTGGCATGGACTGGTTAAGCCTTCATCGTGCCGACATCATGTGCTTCGAGAAAGCAGTCCGTCTAAATCTTCCGTCTAACGAAACTCTTATAGTCTATGGCGACAAACCCGGTGCAAGTCTTTGCATCATATCAAGTATTAAAGCACAAAAATACATGCGTAAGGAATACCATGCATTCCTTGCTCACGTCGTCGACACGAGCCTCGAAACGATAGAACTAAAGAGCATCCCTGTAGTGAGCGACTTCCCCGACATTTTCAAAGAAGAACTACCCGGGTTACCTCCGCAACGACAAGTCGAGTTCAGAATCGACTTAGTCCCAGGAGCTACCCCAGTAGCCAAGTCGCCCTACCGCTTAGCACCAGCTGAGATGCAGGAACTCTCTGGTCAACTTAACGAACTGCTCAGCAAGGCTTTATAAGACCGAGTTTCTCACCTTGGGGAGCACCGGTCTTGTTCGTTAAGAAGAAGGACGGATCCTTCCATATGTGTATTGACTACAGAGAACTCAACAAACAGACGGTCAAAAATCGTTACCCTCTGCCTCGCATAGATGACCTATTCGATCAACTGCAAGGGGCGAACTATTTTTCTAAGATTGATCTGAGATCCGGATATCACCAGTTACGAGTGCTAGAGGAGGATGTGCCGAAGACCGCCTTCCGAACTCGTTACGGACATTACAAGTTCGTGGTGATGCCATTTGGATTGACCAATGCGCCCACAGTTTTCATGGATCTGATGAATAGAGTATGTCGACCCTACTTGGATCAGTTCGTCATCGTTTTCATTGACGACATCCTGATCTACTCCCGAAGTAAGAAAGAACATGGCGATCATCTGCGACAAATTCTAGAGACTTTGCGAAAAGAGAAGCTTTATGCGAAGTTCTCGAAATGTGAATTTTGGATCCGGAGAGTTGAATTCTTAGGACACGTATTAAGCGAAGAGGGAATCCACGTGGACCCATCCAAAATTAAAGCCATTGAGAACTGGTCAGCACCGAAGACGCCTACAGAAATTCGTCAATTTCTAGGTCTCGCTGGCTACTACCGCAGATTCATTCAGAACTTCTCTCGAATAGCGAAACCTCTTACAACCCTAACCCAGAAAGGCATGGCCTTTGACTGGGAAGAGAAACAAGAAAGGGCGTTCCAAACGCTCAAACGAGCCTTGTGCACCGCACCAATACTATCCCTTCCCGAAGGAATAGAAGACTTCGTAGTTTATTGCGATGCATCGAATCAAGGGCTCGGATGTGTTCTGATGCAGCGAGGTAAGGTCATCGCCTCCGCCTCGAGACAATTGAAGACACACGAGGTTAACTACACGACCCACGATCTTGAACTAGGAGCAGTGGTGTTTGCTCTAAAGATCTGGAGACATTACTTGTATGGAACGAAGAGCACTATCTTTACCGACCACAAGAGTTTACAACACATTTTCGATCAAAAGGAGCACAACATGAGACAACGACGGTGGGTCGAGCTACTCAGTGATTACGAATGCGATATTCGTTATCATCCGGGTAAAGCCAACGTAGTAGCAGACGCCCTAAGTCGGAAGGAATATTCTGGTCGCAAGATCAAGTCGTTGTCAATAACCATCCATTCACACTTTTCTAGACAAATTCAGGAGGCTCAACTTGAAGCCCTGAAACCTAAAAATGTGACGAATGAATCCCTTAGAGGAATGGACAAGAATTTAGAAGCCAAGGGTGACGGAGCCTTATATTTCATGAACCGGATCTGGACACCGAAACACGGTGGGTTCCGAGACTTGGTCATGACCGAGGCGCACAACACTCGGTATTCCGTCCACCCAGGTTCAGATAAGATGTATCTAGATCTAAAGAAGCAATACTGGTGGCCTAATATGAAAGCAGAAATTGCTACCTTCGTAAGTAAATGCCTTACTTGCGCAAAGGTTAAGGTGGAGTACCAGAAGCCCTCTGGCTTACTGCAACAACCAGAGATCCCGGAATGGAAGTGGGAGCGGATCACTATGGATTTCATAACCAAGTTGCCCAAGACGACAGGTGGACTTGACACCATATGGGTCATCGTTGATAGATTAACCAAGTCTGCACACTTCCTGCCTATCAAAGAAATCGACAAGATGGAGAAACTTACGAGAACATACATTAGGGAAATTGTACGGCTACATGGTGTACCTATTTCCATTATCTCCGATAGAGATAGTAGGTTCACCTCGAGATTTTGGCAATCACTACAACATTCCCTAGGAACGAGGCTAGACATGAGCACAGCCTACCATCCACAGACCGACGGACAGAGTGAGAGGACCATCCAAACTCTGGAAGATATGTTGCGAGCCTGCGTGATTGACTTTGGGAAGGCATGGGATACTCATTTACCCCTTGTCGAGTTTTCCTATAATAACAGTTACCACACGAGCATCAAGGCTGCTCCATTTGAAGCTCTCTACGGCCGTAAGTGCAAATCCCCTCTCTGCTGGGCTGAGGTGGGTGATACCCAATTAGCCAGGGGGCAAACTTCCGACTGTACTCTCACCGGTCCGGAGATCATTCGGGAAACAACAGAGAAAATCATTCAGATCCGTGAACGATTGAAAGCCTCTAGAGACCGACAGAAGAGCTACGCTGATAAACGAAGGAAACCTTTGGAGTTTCAGGTAGGAGACCGAGTCCTCCTCAAAGTCTCACCCTGGAAGGGCTTGATACGCTTCGGCAAGCGTGGAAAGCTTAATCCGAGGTACATAGGGCCTTTCAAGATTCTTGTAAGAGTCGGCCCCGTAGCTTACAAACTCGAACTACCAGACGCACTTCGTAACGTACATTCTACATTCCACGTATCTAACTTGAAAAAGTGTCTATCTGATGAGACTCTTGTAATCCCACTCAACGAGATCGAAATCAACGAGAGCCTCAACTTC
The DNA here is from genome assembly GCF_002870075.4 of Lactuca sativa. Taxonomy (NCBI): domain Eukaryota; kingdom Viridiplantae; phylum Streptophyta; class Magnoliopsida; order Asterales; family Asteraceae; genus Lactuca; species Lactuca sativa. The sequence continues at coordinate 196,333,020 of NC_056627.2, forward strand.
GAGGAAGAACCTGCAGAGATCATGGACCGTGAGGTCAAGCAGACAAAGCAAAGTCGTATCCCTATCGTGAAGGTTCGCTGGAATGCCAAGCGAGGACCGGAATTCACTTGGGAACGTGAGGATCAGATGAAACTGAAATACCCTCACCTTTTTGCTTAGTTATTTGTAATTTCTAACTTGATTAAAATTCTAATTTCGGGACGAAATTCCTTCTAACGGGGTGATGATGTGACAACCCGATATTTATAGTCAATGTAATGTAAAACCAATCAAATTTAGGTCAAAATGTAACCTTCATAAAATCTTATTCGGGTTAAATAAAGTAGTAGGAATCATATCAAGGTTTGCGTACATAAAAAGAACGTCCAAATCTGACTTCGGATGAGGAAGTTATGAATTTTTGAAGAAATCCCTTAATCACGTCATTTTAATAAATAAATAATAAAAATAATTTCGGAATTTGCCAACGGAATCTAAACGAAAGTTGTAGATCATGGTCTCACCTTCGCGTGGATATAAAGAACGTCAAAAACGGAGTTCGTATGAGGGAGATATGAATTTTTGAAGTTTATTTAAAATAAATATAAATTTAATTATAAACTCCCGGTATTATCTGAAGGGGAGTCATCGGATAGGACCGAAGTACGCCCTGCGTACCTTCGTACGCCCCGCGTACTGAGATCAAGGGCCTCGGATCGTCCACGTCGCCCTATCCGAGGTGTCCGACCCGTCCGAAGCGTCCGACCCGTCCGACCCGTCCGACCCGCCGTCCCATCCAACCCGCTGTCCCGTCCGACCCGCCACCCCAGCGACCCGTCCCATCCGAAGCCGAGGCAGTCGAGGCTTCGGTCATGCATGACGTACGCGTACGTGCTGCGTACGAGCGTACGCCCCGCATACCGAGGCGGTTCAGCCTTCCTATAAATGGAATGCGATGCTTTCCGAAAATACTTATAGTTATTGCTTCAATCACATGTGATTAATAACTAGGAGCAGTGGTGTTTGCTCTAAAGATCTGGAGACATTACTTGTATGGAACGAAGAGCACTATCTTTACCGACCACAAGAGTTTACAACACATTTTCGATCAAAAGGAGCTCAACATGAGAGAACGACGGTGGGTCGAGCTACTCAGTGATTACGAATGCGATATTCGTTATCATCCGGGTAAAGCCAACGTAGTAGCAGACGCCCTAAGTCGGAAGGAATATTCTGGTCGCAAGATCAAGTCGTTGTCAATAACCATCCATTCACACTTGTCTAGACAAATTCAGGAGGCTCAAATTGAAACCCCGAAACCTGAAAATGTGACGAATGAATCCCTTAGAGGAATGGACAAGAATTTAGAAGCCAAGGGTGACGGAGCCTTATATTTCATGAACCGGATCTGGACACCGAAACACGGTGGGTTCCGAGACTTGGTCATGACCGAGGCGCACAACACTCGGTATTCCGTCCACCCAGGTTCAGATAAGATGTATCTGGATTTGAAAAAGCTATACTGGTGGCCTAATATGAAAGCAGAAATTGCTACCTTCGTAAGTTATTTGTAATTTCTAACTTGCTTAAAATTCTAATTTCGGGACGAAATTCCTTCTAACGGGGTGATGATGTGACAACCCGATATTTCGAGTCAATGTAATGTAAAACCAATCAAATTTAGGTCAAAATGTAACCTTCCTAAAATCTTATTCGGGATAAATAAAGTAGTAGGAATCATATCAAGGTTTACGTACATAAAAAGAACGTCCAAATCTGACTTCGGATGAGGAAGTTATGAATTTTTGAAGAAATCCCTTAATCACGTCATTTTAATAAATAAATAATAAAAATAATTTCGGAATTTGCCAACGGAATCTAAACGAAAGTTGTAGATCATGGTCTCACCTTCGCGTGGATATAAAGAACGTCAAAAACGGAGTTCGTATGAGGGAGATGTGAATTTTTGAAGTTTATTTAAAATAAATATAAATTTAATTATAAACTCCCGGTATTATCCGAAGGGGAGTCATCGGATAGGACTGAAGTACGCCCTGCGTACCTTCGTACGCCCCGCGTACTGAGATCAAGGGCCTCGGATCGTCGACGTCGCCCTATCCGAGGTGTCCGACCCGTCCGAAGCGTCCGACCCGTCCGACCCGCCGTCCCATCCGACCCGCTGTCCCGTCCGACCCGCCTCCCCAGCGACCCGTCCCATCCGAAGCCGAGGCATTCGAGGGTTACGTCATGCATGACGTACACGTACGCGCTGCGTACGAGCGTACGCCCCGCGTACCGAGGCGGTTCAGCCTTCCTATAAATAGAATGCGAGGCTTTCCGAAAATTTTGCTCACTTCTCTCTTTTCTCTCACGATCTTGCCTTGATTTCCGTGCCCGTTAAAACCCGAAGCTCTGGTCTTTTTGCTCAAGTCCCGAGGGTCGATTTTACTCCCGAGATTCCCGAGAATCCCGAGAAAAAATCCGTTTTCCGAGACGAAACTCTGCCCGGTTTTCCATCTCGCTTTCTTCAATCAATCAACTGAGTTCATACCCCTTAATTTACCTTTTAAATACTTTATAAATTCTTTTATATGCTTTCAAGGGGGGGGGGGGGGGGGATACAAGTTAAATACTTATAGTTATTGCTTCAATCACATGTGATTAATAACTAGGGAAAACAGTGATTTTACCACTGTTCAAACTGTCTATCGAACTGTTTTACTTCAAAATGTTTTCCAAACCCATTTACTTTTCAAATTTATACTACAACTCTGATTTAAACAAATGTTCCTTATACTTAAATCGTTTTAATCAAATCTATGCCTTCAAATTGTTTTATAGATTGACATCAAGTCAATCTTTCTTTAAAAATAATACTTATGTTTCAAATGTCTTATAAATACTTATTTATGCTTTTATATTATAAATTGCATCCCCATATATGTATAGATGTATAAATAATGTTTAAAGGGCTTAGGAAGGCCATCCACCCTATTTCCTTTTTCTCGATTTGGATGTGGTCTGGTGGGATTTCGGGTGACCATCCGAAGGTCGTTTCCATATTAATTATATATCAAATATACATATATAGACATAAAAGTATTTCCATATTCATACGTACTAGACGCACCGTTAGTAAGTTACCATCGGGGTAACACAGAATCATACTATTACAACTGCTAGATCAATGAGTCAGTTCATTCATGAGTCTATACTAGGAAGAGAATATATACAACTATACTATGAGAACATATACAACTATACTAGAAGGAGAAACATTTCATCACATATGCAAGAATACGATAACAAATGTGATCCACTGTATCGGAGCATGCCTTAAATGTCATGGCCCGAGTTGTAGCCAAAATTCTCTTGGAGGGAGAGCGTTGAGTTTGCGTATAGATCTATACTGGATTGACTATCCTACACCTTGCTGCTAGCTACAGCCGGACCTGCAGGTCTGCGGGTGCCAAACGTCATTCCATTATTACGACCGTTCTTTATGTCGTTGTTACCAGTCGATAGCATGGTGCAATTTATCACATTATACCTTAATATAAATCCGGTTTAAGGTAGTAGTATTAGGGACAGCAGTAGTCTTATTATACCAAGCTACAGTGCTACAATGATTTACCCATTAAATATTTTAGTGATAACCTCACTTAAGCATTAATGTACAAATTATATTTTAACAAATGATAGTTATACTTGGGTAATTACACACTTTTACAACAGACGAGTTTACAAAACAGTTTAGCCTTGGTAGAAGGTTACTTTTATAGAAAATATAGGATTTTCTGAAAGATTCGAACTTTTACAAACTTATACATTGAGACAGGTTCAAACATTTTTGACTACAAACATTGACACTAAAAATACTTATGAACTCACCAGCTTAATGCTGATAAACTCTTTCAAAATAACTTGTATTCTCATGTCATCAGTAGGCAGGTACCGATGCTAGCTTTTGAGATGATGGAGCGCACTCAAGACTCATCATTTTATTATTTTGATTTACGTTATATTTTTGGTGTCTAAAACTGTACAGAACACGCATGTATTAAATTTATATATTTAATGCAATGGATGATGTTGGTTGCTTATTTACATTTACTGTGTTGTGATTACCTTACATGACGTCCTCCGCCCCAGAACGTTTCTGCCGTTCTTGGTTTTGGGGTGTGACATGACTACTCCAGCATTTTCCAAGCTTCTATAATCTCGCAAGTTTTCCTTTCTTCCAGTCATGTGACGAGAGCAACCACTATCAATATACCATTTTGCATCATATTGCTCGTCACATATCACCTGCATTTATTGAAAAAATTTAGGAACCCAAAACTTATTGGGTCCTTCATTAGTAGTTTTGAACAAATTCTTTGAATTTAAAAACCATGTTTTCACTTTGTCTGAGACACTATCCATTAAATCAACATCATCAGATCTAGATATTGAAATATAGTTATTCAATAGTTTTGGATTTCCTTTGACTTTCATCTCATCCTTCACAACATTCGCAACTTTCATAACTGGTTTCCATTTTTGTACCGAAACTTGCGAATCATGAGATGATGAACTACCAGTGGTAGACTTATTCACGAACTTGTCAAATGCAGTCTTTATCTGTTGTTCTGAAAACTTCCCATTTTGATATAGTTTTCCTTTCCCTTCAAGCCAATTGTTGATCGTATATACATCAGATTTTCCTTTTGTATACGAAACTTTGGTCGGTTTTGAGATCGAAGGATTTGGAAAATTTGGTTGTTTAGTTGAAAATTTTAGTTTTGCTTGAGTTTTGACATTCAAATTTGATGAATTATTCGTTAATTTGCCAACATTGTGAAACTTATGATCATTCACAAATTTTTACGAAGTCTCGAATTTTCTAATGTTGTCATATTTCCGAACAAATTTATCATTATTTTTCATTGGAATTTTGTCAACAAAATATATTGGTTTGTGAAAACTTGTATCCTTTTGAAATTTTTATGATTTTGTCTTTGAAATTTGTGCTTTTTCAACTTTTGGTTTATCATTAGACACAACTTGCCAGAAGATGGTTTTTCTTTTTGAAACATTATTTTCTGTTGAATACTTTCCAACCATCAATTTGAATTCATGAGAATTTAGTTTCACTTCCATCTTTGGTTTTTCATCTTTTTCAAAAACTTTGTTTTCTTTTTCATGTTTAACCACCCATTTTTGTGATGATTTTTGACCTTGAAAAACATAAGAATTTTGAGTCAAATTGTTTTCTACTGTATTTTGATTTGCAAAGAAAACCTTCAGTAGTTGACCTTTGATTATCATTTTCAACCATTTTGTTGAATTTAGGTTTAATTTTCTCAACATTTCCAGTTGTGACAAAGACTTGATTTGGAAAGATTGTGTTATATGTACATGTAAAATTTGGATAAACCACAGTGTTAGTTTCCAAATAATGTGCACCTTTGTCATTAAGAATTTTGTCGAATTCTTTTGTATCACCAAACACTTGATTAACAACAACTCGTTGAGGTGTTTCATGTGAATCCTTCACTTCTTCTTTGTTTTCATCAGTGTCATCAGTCTTCCAGCTTTCAACTTCCACATTATCAATGTCACAATGTTGCGAAGTAGAGGGTTTATTATTTTCATCCTTTACTATCGAATCAACTATAATTTCTTTACCTTTGACCTTAGATGTGATATTAATGATTGACAATTTAGAACAATCAACCTCTTCTTCCTCTTCGATCTCACTGATTTCACTCACATTATCTAAATTGTCATCGACATCAACATAATTGAGTTGAGAATCAAGAGTTGAAGTTTCAGTTTTCCTTAAGATTTTCACTTGTTCATTCTTTGTCAAACTTTCATTGACAATACTAACCAACTCATCCGCATTCAGGAATTCATCAATTTTGACAATACCATATGCGAATCTATCATCAGGTATTTTGTCAAAATGAGCAATTGTATTTTCGCAGTCATAAGAAACAACATCAACTTTTTCGCGTTCATATTCAAGAAAAGGTAAAAGTTTCCTATGTTGTTCTTTTCTTATTTTAGAAGAATGATGTAAAGCAGTCAACTTCGCATACAAACGTTTAGCAAAGTTACAATAAATGTTTCTTTGTGCTAGTAACAACCTAACTTCTTTATCTAGATTGTTCCTATCACAATTTACATTTTCCATTAGTAATTCAAGTTTATCTACTCTGCTTCGTTTTATTTCTAATTATCTTCTTGTCTCAACTAGTTGCAATTTTAGATTTTGTGCTTCTGTACTAGCAGACACAATAACATAATCAAAATAAGCAACAGTATCATCAAATGAAGTTATTTCAGCATCATAAGCAGATAAAGGAATATTAAATGATTCAAGAATAGCATGTACCTTAGTGGTCATTGGAGATTTATCAGTTGATTTGGACACAAAGCATCATCCAGAAACATTCTCTTTGTAATTCTATTCATAGCTTGCGAACATTGCACCATGAGTTGGGTGCCTCATTTCTTCATCATCATATCCTGAAGACCAGATCTGATAAGTTCCACTTTCTTCTTCATCAAACTCTCCTTTCGAAACTAATGACAAGCCTTTTGCCTTCGCACGCACCTCCTCAAGCTTTTCTGAGTACTAGGATTCATCTTTTATTTTGCTTTTCTTCTCCTCTTTCTTTTTCAGCATACAATCAGCTGCGAAGTGATTTGCTCCATTACAGTAATGACAATAAATTCTAGAATCACCTTTTAGTTTCTTCTCTTCCTTCGCATCTTTCTGCTTTTCTTCAACCTTTTCCAATTTCTTATTTTCCTCACCTCCAGCTTTTATGAAACCACTCTTTGCATCATTTGGCTTTCCTTTTGGATTGAAAGGCTTTTTGAAAAATTTCTTAACTCTGTTGTTTGAATAGAATGCAATTGCTTCATCATCAGAGTTCATTAAGAAACCTTCATTGTCTGGTCCTTCTATTTCACCAGTATCAATTTCTAAAATCTTTGAAACCAAAGCCAAAGAACCTCCTAGACTCTGTTTTGATTCTTCAAACATTTCTGTAACTTCACTTTCGTGTGTTTTCATCTGGTTATAGAGATCATTCAAGCTGGTTGTATCAAAACTTTGTTGGTTCTTTATCATCATACTCACACTACGCCATTCTTTGCGAAGACCCATGATGAATGTTAGATTGAATTCCATGAGAGACCTTGTGATTCCATACCTACTGCAACGATAAACAAGCTCATTCAGACGATCATAGTAGTTTTCAAGAGTTTCAGCATCCTTTTGTCTGAATTCCTTAAGTTCAATAAGACATTGCTTAACAGAATTGATCTTCGTCTTTTCGCTACCTTGATACTTCTCTTTTAGTGTGATCCAAATGTCCTTGGCTGTTTTACAACTACGAATGTAATTGTAAACCACAGGAGGCAAAGCACCTCTTAATTCTCTCACACACCTTTTCTCATTTTGCTTCATTGGATTCTATTGATTAGCAACTTCATCTGAAGAAGCAGATTGTCCAATTGGTTGAACATTATCAGGAAGTTGACCTTTTCCACTGATACAATTCCAGAGCTCTTCATCGATTCCATTTAAGTAATCCTCCATACTGTCAGCCCACTGATCATAGTATTCAGGGATTAACATTGGAATTTTGGTTGAAGAACCAAGTAAGTGAGAGAAAGAAGTCATGGTGTTCATGTTGAAGTTCGCCATTGATGAACACGAGAAATTTTTAGAAAGTTTGAAAAACTTGATGTATTTGTGAATTGATCAAACGAATTGATCACCGATTGCTTATCGATCACTCAACTAAACAATTCAAATGCAGAATCAATTCAAATCTGAAGATCAAGAGAGATTTTCAGAACCAAACTGCGCGGAAAATTTTGAGTAAAGTTACTACTCAAAAAGAAAATGATTCTAAAACGAAAATCAGATCAATGCAGTTTGAATCCTGCTCTGATACCAATTGAAGAGAATTGTAATCGAGATTTAGAAAGCAATCATGATTGTATGAATGAAAAGTAAGAACACAGAAAGTAAATATTAATCAGATCTTATATTGATGAAGAACTGATTACAAAATAAGAAGAGAGAACTTGCGAATGATTAATGAATCACTCGTGCATTCGATTTCTACTTCTAACCTCAGTCCCTATTTATAGGAAACCTGAGTGTACAAAAAATATACTAAGTCCTAAACTATACGCTTCGCACAAATGAAGACTTAGTAAAATAATTAACATGTGAAACTAAAGAAACAAACACTTCGACTTTTACAACATCTAGTCTCTACACTCACCCAGTCTCTCCTCTCTCCACACTCTCTCAAACTTCCCCACCCCCTTGCCCCACCAAAGTCTAGGGTACCTCCCTAACACTAGAATAAAGCCCCGGAGTGCCTGAAGTCTCCGAGAAAAACAATTTTTCGGTTTAGAAACTCTGCCCCCGCAGAGCCCGATTTTTAAGCAAACCTCCCAGTTTCATCAAAGAAGATTATTTTAAGAAGCGAGGTGTTGTACAAATCACCACCATATCAGTGAAAGTGTAGTCACTTTCATCTTAAACATAGATATGAAGTATTTTATATAAATTATATACTATGTGTATATATATTGTTTGTTTATTTGAGATCTATGTTGTACGAAAGTTTTAAACTTCGTTTTTCAGATTTGCACTATATATATGTATTTTATATCTACAAATATGTTGGGTAAAACATGGGTAGATGAAATAGTTGATGTATAATGAAATAAAATGATGAGAGGCCTCGACATTGGCGATGTTCCAGTCATCTAGCAGAGTATAGATGACGACCAAAGACTTTTCTAGACAGTTCATGGAATGCTAGCAGGCTCGCAACATGTAGGTGTTTGTAAACGATGTGTTCACCGGTGTACTCCATCCCCCTCATTATTACCTTATGGACATTTATCGCTGAGGAATCCCCTCAGCAATAGAGTCCACCCCGATGATGATCCTTAGGCTAGGTCCATTTTATTAGATGCTTTAGGGACGTAAAGTGAGGATAACAGGAACGAGTAATCAGGCTTGTTTGTTTTGATGAGATTAATAAACTTGTTTATTGTGAAAACCCTATATGCTCACTAGGCTCCCCAGCTAGACCCACTCAGTTTCTTCTATTACAGGTAGTGGCAAGAGCATAGTTGGATGATCTGACGAGACATTATGGATTTATAGGCCAGTAGAAAAATATTGAATGATGTAAAGGCCTATATTGTATTCAAGGCCAATTTTGTCTTATGGACTATGATGTTTTGTTTATGCTTTTGACCTATATTGATGATGACATCCCAAGTTTTGTAAGATAATGAAAATTCATTTCTTTAAGAAATGCTTTGATAAATTTTTATCGTATTTTATTTTTGGAACAAATTCTACAACACTCTTCTTTGAAAGATTACTCTGATTTTATTATAAAAGCATAACCGAAATCGGTCTTTTCTGGCTGTGAAATTTGGGGATGTCACAGTTGGTATCAGAGCATTAGTTTAACCAAACTAGGAATTTGTAGGATTTCTAGACTTAAACTTAAAATGTTAGATGATCATGAGATGAGTGTCTTTCATATTTTAGACACGAGCACTAGTTTATTTTAGGAAAGATGCCTAAAATGATGTTATTTTCTAAATGCTATATGTTTTCTATATATGATATGATTTGTTCGGATTTATGGTCTGTTGCCGACCGGATCTAGAAACGTTATGTGTTCAGGATTCTAAGCGTACGACTATGATATTAGAACCAGCATGTAACGTTTCAGAGTGATAAGGAGAATTTAAGCATCTGTCATAAATAAAGATCTAAATTCACCTACTTTGGTGTATAGATAAAATGGTGGGAACCCGAAGTGGAGTTCGAAACACAAATGAACATAGGAATCAGTGGCCTCGTCCCCAAGTGATTGAGTGGGTGCCGATAGTAGATGTCGCACTAGAACCAGTCACTATGGCCGGAGTACAGTCCATGATTCAGGCAATGATGAATGAACAAAGGGAAGAGATGAGTCAACTATTGCTGAATAACATGGATGAACATTTGATGTCTGTTGAACAGCCCGAACTGAATGAGTGACAGTCAGAAGAAGGAAACTACAGTATGACCGTTGGTCAAGCTGAACTGCCAGTGGTTAGAGGAAACAACCAAGGTGGAGGAAATCACGGGCGTAGATGCAAATACAAGGATTTCATGGCATCCAAACCACCGTGTATTTCTGGAAGCCCAACATCGGTGGAAGTAAAGGATTGGGTCTCCAAAATGGAGACAATGTCTGAGAGTTGCGAATGCAACAATAGATAGAAGACCGCTCTTGCGGTTCCCCATTTAAATTGTAGAGTACTAAGCTGGTGGAAGCTACTAGCTTATACGATGCCCAAGGCAGAAGCTAGCAAGATGTCTTGGGAAGATTTCTTGGTGCAACTGAAGATGCAGTACTGCTCTGAGCAGGATCTTTTAGAAATCAATAATGAGTTTCAGAATCTGAAGAAAGGGAAAAATGAGCGTCACCGCTTAAGATGTCATTCAGGTCTTAAGGTTAGAAGTTTTGGCATATTAGGATGACTTGAGGAATAAATTTGGAAACTTTACCCATTAAGACCTTGGGGTGTAGCAAATCTGGGCTTTAGAGCTCCTAAGGACAAAGAAAACAACTTAATAAATTAAGTTGTTAAGACCTAGTTACCACGCATGGCACTTTGGTCGCCACGTCATGGTGACCTTAAGGCTGCTGGACTGTTTTGTCCTTACGAAGCCATGACATGGCCAATGGAAGGCCCCGACATGGCCATTTATTGAAGTCAGTTTTATGTTGTTGACTTGAGGGTTGACATTGGACCGTTGACTTGGTTATTGCATTGACTTTTTGGTAAAGATTGTTGGATTTAGGGTGTAAACTAGGATTCGATCATGTGTGTTTTGATATGAGTGTTGTATCATCTGTTGTGGGGCATTGAGATGTGATTTAGCTGATTTTGTGAGTCAGGCGAGACTTCTCACTATATTGTGTAGGGTGCTAGTTGTCTTTGTGATACTTACATAGAAGACCCCGCAGGGTAGCCCATGGTGTTTGTATGAAAGATCATGTGAAAAACCCATGAGACTTGCATGAAAGATCCTAAGGGTATCCACTTTGATGCTAGACCATCGGCCAAGCCCATGGCATTTGTGTGCAAAACCATGAGGTAGCACATGGCAATGTATGTCTGGTAGGTGGTATATTGGGGAACTCGGTAAGCTTTGTGCTTACTATTAGTGGTTTAACACTTTTGAGGTACTTCTAGTTTAAAAGGGAAGGTTCAGGCTTGACAACACAACATCCTCTGATGGCTTTTTCCACACAGTTTATTAATGTTTTATTCTGATGTTGAAAAATATAATTTAATCTGATTGGTTTTGGAACAATTGTTTGTATGGATTCAATGATTTAAAACTGAAAAAAAAATTCTACTAATTTTGGGACGTTACAAATGCAATTTAAATACTTGAGAAATTTCAGATAATAAAAGGCAATTTTAGTTCTGTGATGAGTCTCCTAATCATGCAAATAACCTTCAACATGATTGTTTGAGTTGTGTGCCATTTCAAATGGTACTGAAAATCATTAATAAGCTCTAATAATTTTCTTTTACTAAAATGTTTAACCAAAATAAGCTCTTTAAGTTAACCTTACTTTTTACGAAATTAACTAAACAAGCTCTTAACTAATTAAGAAAAGTAGCATTAGACATGGTGTAAAATTCTCAGTAAAGTTCAATACTTCTCACAAGCTCGAGATTGTAAAAACTTATCTGATAAGTTTATATTACAGTTAAATCGTTGACATAGAACCAATCTAATATTTTTTACTTTTACTGATTAATTAAGACAATTATGGATCTAAACAATCAGATAACTCGAATGACTCAATAACAATTAAAGTGGCCAACATAAATTGATTCAAAATAAAAACACTCAATTACGCATAAAAATGATCAAAATAATCAGAAATCACAATAATAAAAATCATGCTTGATGACTACTTAAGCAAAAAGTCGAGTCTATGTGAATCTAAAATCTAGGGTTTTAGGCTGACATGGAAAAAACCTATTACAAAAGATTAAAGAGAGTGTTGAAAGATAAATCTTACTAAAATAAAATTATATAGTGAATCATGCTCTTTAGATCTTCGTTCTTCGCCAAAACCTTCGGAAAATCACCACAAACCGCCTAGAATTGAAGTTAGTGTTCACTGGATGGTTATGAGGTTCTATTTATATGTCCAAGAAGTCAGTGACCCTTTCCACGATCATGCTTTTGACAAACATGATCACATTTTTGGTCAAAACACGTCCCGATACATTTAAATGAAGTAAATTGCTATTTTTGGTGTTTTTAGGACTTCCAATGGAAAATGCAATCGTGGTTCCCAAGACCACGATCATTTTTTCGGCTTTTTTTTCAACAGATCATTTTTTGTGCTTGGAAAAACCTCGATCACCAAATGTGATTGTGCTTCTCCAAAAACATGATTGTATTTTTGCTTATTTTTACAGATCGGTAATAATTCTTCTAACTAAGTTTCTTCTAGTCATTCACCAACATCCATCTTTAGTTTCAAACTCCTATTAAGCTTCAATGCTTCATAAAATGCTTCTTTGAAATTCCGTATACTCATTCTGATTTTTTTGCCCTGGAAATCATAACAAAAATGAGTAGTATGGGGCATGCGATGAATATAATGAGTAATACAAAAGTTATAACAATAAAAAGGATATAGTAGCCTTTTGTAGGAAAATATCAAGAAAAATGTGCTAAAAGATACATATAAAATGCATCTAACACCGAGAATTGAAAAGGTTGACGGTGAAGAACCGATACCCACTGCTGAGGATTGATGACCTTTTTGACCAATACACGGAGTGTCTTAGTTCTCCAAGATCTATTTGAGATTAGGCTACCATCAGGTGAGGTTTAGAGAGGATGAAATTCAGAAGATGGCATTCCATACTCATTATGGTCATTCCAACGCACCGGCGACGTTTGTGGATCTCATGAACCGGGTCTACATACTAATGTTGAATCTTTCAGTGATCATTTTTATTGATGATATCTTGTTCTATTCTATGACCAAGGAGCAACATGAGGAGCAACTTCATGACATTCTTGTGGTTCTACAAATAGGGGCATTGTATGCCAAGTTCTCAAAGTGCAAGTTCTGGTTGCGCAGGGTTTAGTTTTTGGGCATCTCATGAACCAGGATGATATTTTGGTCGATATGGCCAAGATTGAAGTGGTGATACAATGGGAGGTTCCAACTGATGGGTTTTGAGCAATACAACAATCATATGGTGCACATGAAAAACACTAAAACTTTGGATCTAGGTTTCTCTATTGTACATGCAAATTATCCAAAGCTTACAAACCCTAATTGTAGCATATCATAATCAAAAACTATAACTAAATAAGTTCATATGATTACTTTTTATTGTTGCAAGAACCTTCAAGCTTTCAGAGCCTAGTATCACAAATGTAATACGTCTAATCGATCACAAACACCAAGGCAAGAAGGATGATCTTGAAGAGAGAGGATGGAGGCTCAAAATTGGCTCTAAGGACTCTAGGGTTCTTCTGGTAGCCGATTTTGCATGCCCTAGGGGTCCTTAAATAGCTGAGCTGCTAGGGTTTCAGTCAAAACCCTAATTGGATAGATTAGGCCTTAAGCAGTCTAAAGAACCTTCTGGAATAAGGCATTGGACGATTTCAAGGTGGGCTTCCACATTAATTTCATCCACCCCCTTTAATCCATAAGATACAAAATTCAATTATCTTATAATTGCAATTCCAGTCCCCTAATTTCAATTAATATCTTTTGATCACAATATTAATTTCTTAATTAATTCTTGACCAATATTAATTAACTAATATGATTTCTCTTTTAATATATTATTCTTATAATATATTAATAAACCATAACAACCTCTTTCTCTATTAATCATCCAGTCAAGTTGCTTTGGTGAAGGCAACCCAAAAGGACCATGCTACAACCGGTTCATCTTCATACCAAATATAGTTATGGACTTAGACACTAATCCAACAGTCTCCCACTTGGATACGTCTAATAACTATGAATGCAAGTACGACTTCAAAATCTGATTAGCAATCGTAGCTCTCAAAAGTCGATGTTGAACTCTGACTTGTCCTTTAGATAAGGGATCGTATAGTCCTCCGTTCTCAAGATATCGTGCGGATAATTACATGGAACATAGTCATACTTATTGTCCAACAGTTTTTTCCCGATCTCTGATTTGTCTGACATACAACTTAATTGAACACATCAATTCAGTCCTGACCGGGACCGACACATAAGTCAAACCAAATCATCGAGGGGCCCAAATATCACTTTTACCCTCTTAGGATAAAATGAACATATAAACTTCGACTTATACGCATTTACTATTCACTCACTAAATCATGCACAACAATGCGTTTTATAACATCAAGTTACTGATGTGTTTACGCATTATCAATGCACAACTAACTCGCAAACAATAAACCACATGTCTAGGTTTAAAGACTATATGGTATTATCGTTTCACAATCACTCATGAAAAATTCCATGAAACGATTCAAATGAGCACGGGTTAAATCCAATGCTCAAATCTTATTTCATAAGCACACATGAACGTTCTAGCAAATTTTGCTATGTCTAATACACTTTAGATAGTCTATAAGCCAATTCATGATAGTCTTCTTTTATATTTACTTCCAACATATGAGCGATTGTGGACTGTTCGAATAATCTTATTATTCAGGAAGTCAAAACATGCAAAGTGAAACAATAGGTAAATAATTAACACAAGACAATAACTTTACTTATAAATAATACTCCTCTATTAAATCATCAAATGTTAATTACATTTTATCTATTACAGGTTTCAAAACTATCTAATCTAAACTAATATCGTCCTTCAGCCCGATGCTCCTAGCATGCTGCAAGCGCTTAACCCTACGTAATCCCTTCGTGAGGGGATCTGCTGGGCTATCCTCTGACAATACCCTCTTCACAACAAGGAGTCTCTCTTCTACCCAATGTCTAAAGAAGTGATATTTCCTGTCAATATGTCTGGATCTGGAATGATCCCTCAGTGCCTTGGTCAAGCCAACCGCACCTTCATTATCGTAGAAATTTTCCATAGGCTCCTTTATGGTTGGTACAACTCCAAGGTCTCCGATGAAGTTCTTCAATCATATTGCCTCCTTTGACGCTTCGCTCGCTGCTATATACTCTGATTCGCACGTTGAATCAGCTACGCTTTGCTGCTTGGAACTTTTCCAAGTCACTGCTCCTCTATTCAGGGTAAAGACCCAGCCTAACTGAGATCGATAATTATCTCAGTCTATCAAAAAACCAGTGTCATTATACCCTCATACCCTTAAGTCATCACTCCCACCGAGGATAAGAAACCATTCCTTCATCCTCCGAAGGTACTTAAGAATATTCTTGACTGCGGTCCAATATGCTCTACCAGGGTTCCCTTGATATCTATTGACCATGCTCAAAGCAAAGGCCACATCTGGGAGAGTACAAGTCATAGCATACATAATCGATCCAACTGCGGAAGCGTAAGGTACTCGACTCATTTCTGCTATCTCGGCTTTAGTACTCGGGCTTTGAGTCTTACTCAACTTGGCATTGCTTTGGATCGGTAACTCCCTTTTCTTGGAATTCTCCATACTAAAACGCTTTAGTACCTTGTCCAAGTAAGTGTTCTGACTAAGTCCTATAAGTCTTTTACTCCTATTTATCACTATCCTTATTCCCAAAATATAGGCAGCCTCTCTGAGGTCCTTCATAGCGAAGCACTTCCCAAGCCAGGTGTAACGTCCCAAAATTCAAGCCCAAAAATTTCATTTTTGATTAATTAATTCATGAAACATTCATTAGAAAATATTGTATAAACACGACATCTCAAAACCAAGTATCATATTTGAAACCCACAACCATGAACAAATGTCATATCAGAGTACAATCCCAGAAAACACCGTGCGGAAAATCATATGTGTGTGTGACACCATGCTACGCTGCCGGCTCCTTCCCCTTAGATGAAGCGGTACCTGAAACCAAAAATTGAAAACGTAAGCACAAAGCTTAGTGAGTTCCCCCAACATACCACATACCATACAATACCATCAGTATCTTTCAACCGGTAATCATCATCGGTATCTTTCAACCGGTAATCGTCATCGGTATCTTTCAACCGATAATCGTCATCGGTATCTTTCAACCGGTAACTGGGACTATTCAACCCCTACCACTAGCATACAATAGCAAGATATAAGCACACATTCAGACATATCCAGGTACTGACCTACCCCTTGGTCCTAAGGACCACTATCAAGGAAACTATCCCTATCATGCAACATATCATACAGATATAACTCATAACCAAACACATACCAAACCAAGATAAATTATCACAAAGACAATTATCTTCTAAATACTCCTCAATGGTGCGCCGGCATTGTGGCCTTAGACCCACCCCTACTAGGAGGTAACTCACCTCGTAGCTGCTGAACTGTGCGGGAATCCTCTGACTGTTGCCGCTGCTACTCCGGAAATCTTCCGGCTATAATTCCCACAAAACACTTACTCAGAAACTAACATCTACCCTTAGGGTAAAATGACCATGTTACCCCTTGACCAAATCAAAGTCAAAGTCAAATTCAAATTCAACTTCCGGTTGACCTGACTCGCTGAGTTGACTAGCCAACTCGTCGAGTCCCTATCCTTCCATCAGACCTCATACCCGTCTGTAACGCCCGCAGATCTGGGCTAGTCAAATTAGAGGCAATAAGTGTTGAAAACGACTTTTCGACAGAAGCTTATAAATAATTTGAACCAAGTTGTAGTATATGTCACTAGGTTTTTGTACATATAAAGAACGCCGAAATCCGAGTTATAATGAAGAAGTTATGACCCGTCGAAGTTTCGCGACGGAACCAACTCGATACCAGAAGGTGTAAATAGTGAATTTACGATAGAGCGAGATTTAGCCTTGGCGCTCTAAACGAAAGTCGTAGAATATGTTAAACTAAGAACTTCGATAAAAAGAACGCCCAAATCTGACTTCGTATGAAGAAGTTATGATTTTTCGAAGTTTCGGATTAGCAGTGTACAGCCCGGAATTCGAATATTAGATCGAGCGATTTTTAGCCGACACGACCTGAACAAGAATCGAAGATCTCGTTAAGAGTAGCGTAACAAGAAAAAGATGGGCGAAAACGGACATCGGATGAAGAAGTTATGAGGATTTAACGGACCAATTCTGTCCCGACGTGTTAAAAATATACCTTTAAAAATAAAGTCAAAATTAGCCGACAGAGTCTAAACGAAAGTTGTAGAGTACGTCTCCACCTACACGTGGATATAAAGAACGTCAAAAACGGAGTTCGTATGAACGAGTTACAAATTATAATAGCATATTTACGTATTAAAATAAAGTATAAATCATATATACGTACACATATATATACATATGTATATATCATTAGAAAGGTATCGACGATGCGGTCATTATAAGACTAATGTTGAGTTCTTTCGACATTATTTTAGTGCAAATATCGTTAAATCTATTTAAAATAGTATTATAAAGGGGTGTTTAGTTGTTTATATAACTATAAGGTCATTAAGTAATTATGGAGGGTAGTTTTTGTAAATTCAATTATGATAAATAAGAGGCTTGGGCTCTCATATTTCTTGCACCATTCTCTTGATTCAAGAGTCTTTCTCTCCTTATCCCCTGAACATTTCGGTCCCTCGTGATTCGACTTCTCTTTCTGTAGTTTTAGTATAGTAAGGTGAGTGCTGAAGCGCTGCACGAATCTTTCTTAGAAAGATTCAGCGACGAAGTTCTGCCCCTACAGAGCCCGACTCCTAGCTAAAATCCCCTTGTAAGTAAGTTATGTTTACCCTATTTTAAATATAGTTTATATTTAAAATTATTATTGTTATTATAAATTTATAATAAATATTTGAGCTATTATTATGACTTATATAAGTGTCGTTATAATATCTTTTTAACTACTCGCGGTACGGGGAAACTGGTTTAAAGGGCTGCATAGGGTTGTTGGATTTCAGAACTGCTATATGCCAAAATGGTCCTGCCCTCCGTTGTTTTATGTCTGGCCCCTGTCTGTACATAGTGGTTGGAAAGTATTGTTTAAACGCTTAATAATAATAATAAGACTAATAATTAGTCACGGTAAATATTAGACTAAAATCTAGTGGTAAAAATACTAGGTTTCGTCGAAGGAAATTATTTTAAAGTAAACGAAACGCTGTCCGAGTACCGAGTCACCACCTTCTCAGGTGAGTGCATAGTCCCTTTCATCTTACACATAGATATGAACTATTTTAATATAAATTACATGTTGTATGTGCATATTGTCTGTATAATTGCTGTCTATGTTGGGTGAAAGATTTTTATACATGTTTTAAATGATTTAAACTATATATGTATTTTATATCTACAAAATGTGTTGGGTAAAACATGGGTAGATGAAATAGTTGTTTTGTGATAACACGATGGGAGACATCAATGTTGTCAGTGATCCAGTCATCTAGTAGAGTATAGATGATGACCATGGGCGATACTAGACGGTCTGGTAGAACACTAGTTAGCTCGTAACCTGTAGGTGTTTTTGAACTAGGTGGTCATTAGGTATTTTGAACTGAGTGTGTTCACTACGTATCTTTGAACTGAGTGTGTTCACTACGTATCTTTGAACTGAGTGTGTTCACTAGGTATTTTGAACTAAATGTGTTCACTAGTTACTTTTGAACTAAGTGTTTACCAGATGTTTTGGACTACTTGTTCACCAATTGTAATCTATAAGCTTTGGTAACGATGGATTTCGTGCCGATACCTTAGGATAATCCTTAGGAATGAATGAACGAGAAATAGTTGATTCTTAGGGTAGATCCTTAAGAGTAAAGAAGATAATGGGGATGGGTAATTGGGTTTAATTGCTTGATTGTTTAAACATAATAATTATATTATTGTGGGTTGAAAACCCTATGTACTCACCAGGTTTCCCAACCTGACCCACTCAGTTTATTTATATCACAGGTGTTGATATGAAGTCACATTACACTGAGAGATTAAAGAGATGTACATCACTAGTGTAAATAAATGCAAGTTTTGTTTATGCTTATGTTTCTGTATTGACAATGACATCCCAAATGTTTTAAAATGAATAAAATACGTTTCTTCGAAAATGTTTTAATAACGTATTTATCGTGTTTTTCTGGGAACAAATTCCGCAACATTTTTATGAAAAGAAGTACTCTGACTTTTATAAAGCATAAACAAAATCGGTCTTTTCTGGTCGTGAAAATGGGGATGTCACAGTTGGTATCAGAGCATTATTTTAAGCGAACTAGGAATATGGATTTATTTCTAGACTTAAACTTAGAATGCTAAGCGATGATTATGAGGTGTGAGCACTAGCTAATTTTAGGAATGTTGCCTAAATTGCTTTTATGTGCTAAATGATTTGTTATGCTATAGTTTGATCGGATCTATGGTCTGTTACCAACCGGATCTAGAAACCTTATGTGTTTAGGATTCTAAACGTACGAATACGATATTAGAACTAGCATATAAACGTTTCGGAGTGATAAGGATGATTTAAACTTCAATCCTAAATAAAGATCTAGATTCACCTTATTCGGTGTATAGATCAAGATGGCAAGGACCCGTAGCGGAAACATGAATGCAAATGAGAATAGGAACCAACCCCCAGTGGTTCAGCAAATACCTGTTGTAGAAGAAGTTGCACCTGAGCCAATCACCATGGATGGAGTTCAAGCCATGATTCGGGCTATGTTAGCTGAACAAAGGGAAGAAATGAGGCAGATGTTGAATAGGGACGAACCTACTATGCCCATTGAGCAACCCAAACTGATTCCCGAGCAATCATAGGAAGGGAACTACAGCCACCAAGTGAGTCAAGTGGAGACTCAAGGTGAACGAAGGGATGGCCCGGAGAGGAGAAACGACAAGGATGGGCGAATGTACAAGAATTTCTTGGGTGCGAAACCACCAAGTCTCTCAGGAAGCCCAAAGCCTATTGACATTATGGATTGGATGTCCGAGATGGAGATGGTGTTTGAGAGCTGCGACTGTAGCGAGAAATAGAAGACCGTCTTCGCTGTAAGACAACTGAAAACAGGAGTCTTGAGCTGGTGGAAGCTACTGGTAGATACGATTCCACGAGGAGAAGCCCAAATGATGTCATGGGAAGAGTTTTTAGAACAGTTGAAATTGCAGTAGTGCTCAGAGATAGATCTGATAGACCTGAACAATGAGTTTCAGAACCTGAAGAAAGGGAAGATGAGTGTTGATGAGTACATCACCGCATTCACCGAGAGGATGAAGCTATTTCCCTACTTGGTACCTACTGAACTCTCCAAGATTGATAGGTTTGCTAACGGATTACCCACTAACTTTGGCCCAATGGTCAAAATGGCAACTACCTTGAAAAACAGTTGTTAGGGCAGCTAAGAACGTAGAGGCCCAGATAAGAGAAAAGGGTCTAGAAAAAAGATAAGGCGGGAGAGAAGCGGAAGTTTGAAGGATCTTCAAGGTCCAACAAGGAGAGAAAATTCTCAAAGCCTGGAGGAGGAGGTGAAGCAAGATGGTGTGATAAATGCAAGAAGAAACACCTTGGAAAATGCGGTGAAGAGGTGACATGTTTTAAGTGTGGAAAGTCTGGCATTACGCCAATGAGTGTACATCCAACAAGAGGTTGTGTTATGAATGTAAAGAAGGGGGCATCTTTCAAAGAATTGCCCAAAGAAGAATAAAGCAGCAAGGCCAAACACGCCACCAAGGCCAAGGGCATTTCACATGATCCTCGAAGAAGCGGAAAACCATGCGAAGAATCAAGGATGAGGACTTCATATCCGAAGATCAAGTTATGCAGTAGCCATAGTATCGTATGATGTAGCCTATTAGAGGAATAGTCTAGGATGAACTTGAATACCTATGTAATAGTTTCAAGAAATAATAAAACCTTTGTTTTGTTATCTGATGTGTTAAACTGTTATGTGATTTTCTTGTATGGTGACTTGGAAAACTGCGAGACAATACTTGGGACGAGTATGAGTAGGTGTGAAAGGTAGTAGATGCATATACTACCGGAAGCACGGGACTTACGCTTGGATCAGGGAAAGTCACAAAGTTGCCAAGAATCTAGTAACTGATTTCGTTTTATTCAAGTATGTCATTACCATCGTTTCGGTAATGACTAAAAAGACTATTGATATTCCGACCCTAGTGGTCATATCAAATCGAGTCCGGCGACGATGAGTATGTTATGTGGTTCAGAGAACCAAGTTCGATGTAGCACTGACTCAAGCCGGAAGAATTAATCAAAGCAACCAGTAGAGGTATCACGAAAAGTTGCTTGTAGCTAGAAATGCTACATTTTAAAAAAAATGTGATTATATCACATTAGACCATGAAGGAAGGTATAGCCTGTTTTGGAATTTAACTCTAAGAGACCTGAGTCTAAACAAGCATCACATGACGATAGGTCATGATTTGGAGTCTAACCTGAGATAGAAAGCAGGTGCACAATCAAGTACTACTTACAGTCAATAAGTCTAAGAGATAGACTTGAAGGAATATAGAAGTTATAATTATTACCTAGGATGAAGAGATGACGCATGGAGTTGTTATACGAGCCCTGTTTCGTTGATGATTCTGGAACGTAATCATCCTAAGGGAGAGATAATTGTAACGCTCGCAGATCCGGGCTAGTCAAATTAGAGGCAATAAGTGTCGAAAACGACTTTTCGACAGAAGCTTATAAATAATTTGAACCAAGTTGTAGAATATGTCACTAGGTTTTCGTACATATAAAGAACGCCGAAATCCGAGTTATAATGAATATGACCCGTCGAAGTTTCGCGACGGAACCAGCTCGATACCAGGAGGTGTAAATAGTGAATTTACGATAGAGTGAGATATAGCCTTGGCGCTCTAAACGAAAGTTGTAGAATATGTTAAACTAAGAACTTCGATAAAAAGAACGCACAAATCTGACTTCGTATGAAGAAGTTATGATTTTTCGAAGTTTCGGATTAGCAGTGTACAGCCCGAAATTCGAATATTAGATCGAGCGATTTTCAGCCGACACGACCTGAACAAGAATCGAATATCTCGTTAAGAGTAGCATAACGAGAAAAAGATTGGCAAAAACGGACATCGGATGAATAAGTTATGAGGATTGAACGGACCAATTCTGTCCCGGCGTGTTAAAAATATAACTTTAAAAATAAAGTCAAAATTAGCCGACAGAGTCTAAACGAAAGTTGTAGAGTACGTCTCCACCTACGCGTGGATATAAAGAACGTCAAAAAACGGAGTTCGTATGAACGAGTTACAAATTATAATAGCATATTTACATATTAAAATAAAGTATAAATCATACATAAGTACACACACACACACACACACACATATATATATATATATACATATGTATATATCATTAGAAAGGTATCGACGATATGGTCGTTATAAGACTAATGTTGAGTTCTTTCGACATTAGTTTAGTGCAAATATCGTTAAATCTATTTAAAATAGTATTATAAAGGGGTGTTTAGTTGTTTATATAACTATAAGGTCATTAAGTAATTATGGAGGGTAGTTT
Source organism: Lactuca sativa (assembly GCF_002870075.4). Classification (NCBI taxonomy): domain Eukaryota; kingdom Viridiplantae; phylum Streptophyta; class Magnoliopsida; order Asterales; family Asteraceae; genus Lactuca; species Lactuca sativa. The sequence continues at coordinate 196,355,710 of NC_056627.2, forward strand.
TTGTGAATTCAATTACTATAAATAAGAGGCTTGGGCTCTCATATTTCTTGCCCCATTCTCTTGATTCAAGAGTCTTTCTCTCCTTATCCCCCGAGCATTTCGGTCCCTCGTTATTCGACTTCTCTTTCTGTAGTTTTAGTATAGTAAGGTGAGCGCTGAAGCGCTGCACGAATCTTTCTTAGAAAGATTCAGCAACGAAGTTCTGCCCCTACAGAGCCCGACTCCTAGCTAAAATTCCCTTGTAAGTAAGTTATGCTTACCCTATTTTAAATATAGTTTATATTTAATATTATTATTGTTATTATAAATTTATAATAAATATTTGAGCTATTATTATGACTTATATAAGTGTCGTTATAATATCTTTTTAACTACTCGCGGTACGGGGAATCTGGTTTAAAGGGCTGCATAGGGTTGCTGGATTTCAGAACTGCTATATGCCAAAATGGTCCTGCCCTCCGTTGTTTTATGTCTGGCCCCTGTCTGTACATAGTGGTTGGAAAGTATTGTTTAAACGCTTATATAATAATAATAATAATAAGACTAATAATTAGTCACGGTAAATATTAGACTAAAATCTAGTGGTAATAATACTAGGTTTCGTCGAAGAAAATTATTTTAAAGTAAACGAAGCGTTGTCCATGTACCGAGTGACCACCTTCTCAGGTGAGTGCATTGTACCTTTCATCTTACACATAGATATGAACTATTTTAATATAAATTACGTGCTGTGTGTGCATATTGTCTGAATACTTGCTGTCTATGTTGGGTGAAAGATTTTTATACATGTTTTAAATGATTTAAACTATATATGTATTTTATATCTACAAAATGTGTTGGGTAAAACATGGGTAGATGAAATAGTTGTTTTGTGATAACACGATGGGAGACATCAATGTCGTCAGTGATCCAGTCATCTAGTGGAGTATAGATGATGACCATGGGCGATACTAGACGGTCCGGTGGAATGCTAGTAAGCTCGTAACCTGTAGGTGTTTTTTAACTAGGTGGTCATTAGGTATTTTGAACTGAGTGTGTTCACTACGTATCTTTGAACTGAGTGTGTTCACTAGGTATTTTGAACTAAGTGTGTTCAGTAGTTACTTTTGAACTAAGTGTTTACCAGATGTTTTGGACGACGTGTTCACCAGTTGTAATCTATAAGCCTTGGTAACGATGGACTTCGTGCCGATACCTTAGGATAATCCTTAGAAATGAATGAACGAGAAATAGTTGATTCTTAGGGTAGATCCTTAAGAGTAAAGAAGATAATGGGGATGGGTAATTGGGTTTAATTGCTTGATTGTTTAAACATAATAATTATATTATTGTGGGTTGAAAACCCTATGTACTTACCAGGTTTCCCAACCTGACCCACTCAGTTTATTTATGTCACAGGTGTTGATATGAAGTCACATTATACTGAGAGATTAGAGAGATGTAGATCACTAGTGTAAATAAATGTAAGTTTTGTTTATGCTTATGTTTCTGTATTGACAATGACATCCCAAATGTTTTAAAATGAATAAAATACGTTTCTTCGAAAATGTTTTAATAACGTATTTATCGTGTTTTTCTGGGAACAAATTTCGCAACATTTTTATGAAAAGAAGTACTCTGACTTTTATAAAGCATAAACAAAATCGGTCTTTTCTGGTCGTGAAAATGGGGATGTCACACCGTCTCTACCCGTCGAGTTAGGCAATGACTCGACGAGTCTTCCTTCTAAATGAACACCGACTGAATCCACACCCGACTCGCCGAGTTGTATGGACAACTCGTCGAGTTCATCATCAACTGATACTCATGTCCTGTCTTGACTCGCCGAGTTGTATGAACAACTCGTCGAGTTACTCTTCATCCTATGAACACGTTCTGTCCTCGACTCGCCGAGTTGATGAACAACTCGCTGAGTACCATAAATATTGTCTTGGACTCGCCGAGTCCATTCATGCACTCGCCGAGTACCATGAATTCCCAGAACACTTTGCTTAGTCCAGAACGTTGGGTCACTCCCCGCGACTTTTAAAACCCTTCCACACTCAACTGGTCCTTATGAACCTCAATGATATGGGACCAAAACCCTTGGACTCGCCGAGTCCAGGAATGGACTCGCCGAGTCTATCACATCCCTTACTAAGAACAACAATTTCTTATGTACAACACTTAGCCAAATGATAGATCTAGGCCCCTAAACTTGATCTAGCACGTAAAGTTACAAACTTTACGTGCATGCATGGGACATTAGAGCTTAAAAGGCTCTAAAATGTTTCTTTTGTTGCATGGGGCCTTCCTTGGTGCAAAAGGCAACCTAGATCTGACTTGTGACTCATAAAATGACATGATACAGAAGCCCAAACCCCCAACGATGTTTGCAAACATGGTTGGGCACCAAAAATGGCTTATAAAAGCCCTAAATCACCTCAAAGAGGGATCTAACAAATGTAAGAGCAAGGTTCAGACTTTATACCTTCCAAAGACTGAAAATGATGAACCAAACTCGAATCCTTCAGTCCCCTTTTGATCCTTCTATGCTCTTCCTTCTTCCTTGAGATCAAAACTCACAAAAATCACTCAAAAAGCCTTAGATCTTCTAAAAAACGGCTAGGGTTTGCTATGAGGAGTGTTTGGGAGCATAAAGGGGGAAAGGAGGCTGCATAAGGTCATTTAAATAGGGTGCAAAACCCTAGATTAGGGTTTTTGTCCCAACAGCGGCTACTCGCCGAGTCCGGGACTCGACTCGCTGAGTCCGCAGCTTAAACCTCGTGCCTCATCCCGCTTCTACTCGGCAAGTCCGTCCTTCGACTCGCCGAGTCCAAGGCCAAAAATGCAAAAATAACTGAAGATTTAATAACAAAATACATAGCAAGAACCAGGTGCTACACCATGACTTAACCTCCTGCAGGGTTGGGACGTCGTTTCCTATGAGTAGTATGTCATCGACATAAAGAACGAGGAAGCTAACTATACTCCTACTGGCTTTAGCATATACACAGGACACATCCTCGCTTTCCAAGAAGCCAAACTCTTTGACTTTTTCATCGAAAGAAAGATTCGATCTGCGAGATGCTTGTTTCAATCCATAAATGGATTTCTCAAGCTTACACACTCTATTAGGGTGTTTCGCATCAACAAAACCCTCTGGCTAACTCATATAAACATCCTCAACTGACTTTCCATTAAGGAAAGCAGTTTTGACGTCCATCTGCCATATTTCATAATCATGAAACGCAGCTATGGCTTGCATAGCCCTTATACACTTTATCTTCGCAACTGGTGAGAAGGCCTCATCATAGTCAACTCCAGGAGTTTGATTAAATTCCTTCGCAACCAATCGTGCCTTATAAGTGTGTACTTTCCCATCCATGTCGGTCTTCTACTTGAAGATCCACTTGCACCCGACCGTCTTACGACCCGACACATTGTCAACCGATTTCCAAACTTTGTTGTCATACATGGACTGAATCTTGCTGTCCATAGCCTCTTTCCATTTAGCAGACTTCGGGCCTGCCATGGCTTCTTTGTAGCTATTAGATTCATCCAAATTTATTACTGTACTATCACTAATACACGTATCGCCCTCATCTGTTATATGAAAACCATATAACACAGGCGGAACACAAACTCTACTGGAACGTCTAAGAGGTAAGCAGTCATTAACCGGTTCAACAGGAGTTTCCTCCTCGGATTGAACGCCAGCATTAGAAGTTCCTTCATCATTTGACTCTTGAAGCTCGTCAAGGTCAATTTGCCTCCCACTGTCTCCTTGGCTTATGAGTTCTCGCTCTCGGAAAACCCCTCTCCTCACAACGAAGACAACATTGTCACTCGGTCTATAGAAGAGATATCCAAAGGACTTTTGTGGATAGCCGATGAAAATACACCACTCACTACGAGGTTTAAGCTTGTCGTAAGTCTCTCGTCTTACGAAAGCGTCGCAACCCCAAACCTTGATATGTGCCAACGAGGGAGCTTGCCCTGTCCACATCTTGTGAGGTGTTTTGGCACCCTTCTTTGTTGGTACTAGGTTAAGGATATGGGCGGCAATCTCTAAGGCATACCCCCAGAATGACATAGGTAACGAATCCCAACTCATAATGGAACGAACCATGTCCAACAAGGTTCGATTATGCCTCTCAGCCACACCGTTCAACTACGGTGTCCTAGGCGGCGTCAATTGCGAAACTATTCCGCATTCCTTGAGGTAGTCATGGAATTCAAGACTAAGGTAGTCTCCACCTCGATCGGATCAAAGCATCTTGATTTACCTACCCAACTGATTCTCCACTTCTTGCTTAAACTCTTTGAACTATTCAAAGGTTTCTGACTTGTGCTTGATTAAGTAGATATACCCATATCTGCTATAATCATCAGTGAAAGTCATATAGAAGCGGATTGTATCCCTTGTGGTGGATCTAAAGGGCCCACACACATCAGTGTGTATGAGATCCAATAAACCCTCACCCTTTTCACAAGTACCAATGAAGGGTGACTTGGTCATCTTTCCAATTAAACAAGACTCGCACACAACATCGTCCCTAAGGTAGAATGACTCCAACACTCAATCCTTTTGGAGTTGGGCTATGTGTTTCTTGTTGACATTTCCAAGACAGCAATGCCACAAACATGCTTTGTCCAAACTATTGGAAGATTCGATATGCAACATATCATTTCCTAAGTTGTCTACAACCATCACAGTTTCATATATTCCATTACAAGGCAATGCTTCAAAATAAAAAAAACACTATTAAAGAAAGCATTAATAGAAACCTTTTCATTATCAAATGAAAATCTAAATACTTGTTTAATTAAACCATGAAAAGAAATGATGCTTCTTGCCATTTCTGGCAAGTAGCAACAATTATTCAAATTCAAATCTAGTCCTAACCCACTACTAAGCACTAAAGAGTAAACTACAATCTTGGTGGCAGGCGACGCTCTTCTGTTCCCCATGATCAATTTTATCTTTCCATGCTCCACATCCCTACTTCTTATTAGGCCTTGCAAATTAGAAGAAATGTGAAAACCACACCCTATATGGAGAACCCAAGAAATAACATGTGATGAGTTATTAGATTGAATAGTATAAATACCTACGAAGGACGACTTGATCTTCCCATCCTTGATATCTTGCAGATATTTCGGCAGCTTCATTTCCAAAGCCCTTTCTCGTGGCAGTAGTAGCACTCTGCATCCTTAGTGTTGAAGGAGGGTGCAGCGGGACCAGCCTTGGTTCCACTAGAAGAGGTGTCATCATGGGACTTTCCCTTATGGTGGCTCTTTGAAGGAGCCTTCCTCTTCTTTCCCTTCCCCTGCCCAATAGCCAAGACAGGAACAGTGGTCGTAAGAGTTGATGCAACAAATTTGTCCTTGAGGTTGCTCTCAGCAGTCCTCAACAATCCTTGAAGCTAGCTCAAAGTGACCTCCTCCTTGTCCATGTGGTAGGTCATGCGGAACTAGTTGTAACATGGAGGTAAAGAGTGAAGGATGATGTCAGTCCCTAGCTCATCATCAAAGTTAACATTTAACTTCAGTAGGCGGTCGGCATATCTCTGCACCTTTTACAGGTGAGCTGTGACGGACTCTCCATCCCTCATCTTGGTAGTGATCATCGAAGTGATGATCTCGTACCTCTCTTGCCTGGCACTTTGATGGTACCAGTCTAGTGAATCCTGATGCATCAAGTAGGGGTAGTAGTACTCGTATGACTTTTGGAGTTCGGCAGTCATAGTCGCGAGCATGATGCAATGGACTTTTGTAGCATCTCGCTCGTGGGCCTCAAAGGCAACGATCTCCTCGGGAGTAACAGTGTTCACGTCGACTTTTTTTTAGCTCTTTGTCAAGGACATACTCTTTTTCCTCGTAGCGGGTGACCATTTGAATGTTACAGATCCAATCATTGAAATTGGCCCCATTAAAAATCACCGTCCCACAAAAATTCATGAGTGAGAATGAGCCGGAAGCATTCAAGCCAGGAGTGTTGTTGTTGTTTGAAGCCGACATCTGAAATAGAAAAGAGAAAAAGTTTGATTAGACAATAATCCCCAATTAAACACCAAAATGAGAAATTAGGGCTAAGATCCAACAACATTATTCACAATTTAGAAAAGGGATGCAGTAATCTAAAAAGCAAATAATTTGAAGGTAAGTGAATGAGGATTCACTAATTTCCACCATGAAAACCAAAAAAAATTAATTAAGTTTTAAATGTATTGAAACTCCTAGATCTTTTGAGATTCCTTTGACTTTTCAATGGCATGTTTCAATCTCGATATGCCCTTCAAGTTTGTGACTGGAATATCGAGGATCACCAACAAGGTGTGAATAATCAAACACTAATATCTCCATCCGAGATACAGAGTTTCCTTGGATTAGTTGGATACTACAGGAGATTAATTTGGGATTTGTCCAACATTTCAGTTCCTCTTACAAGGTTAACCAGGTAGGATGTCACTTTTCGTTAGGGGCCTGAGAAGCGGGTAGCTTTTGAGACCTTACGAAAAGGGTTATATGAGGTTGCGGTTATAGCACTCTCCAAGGGAGTTGATGACTTTTTTGTATATTGTGATGAATTTTATTTTAGGCATGTGTTCTATTTTGATGTAGAGGGGTCATGTGATAGCTTACACTTCAAGGTAGCTAAAGCCTCATGAGGCAGATTATCCTACTCACGATCTTAAGTTTTGGTTGTGGTATTCACCCTCAAGATTTCGTCCCATTATCTATATAGGTTCTATTGTACTATCTACACAGATTAGAAAAGTTTGAGGTACTTCGTGGATCATCCAAATCTGAATATGATGCAGCATGGGTGGCTTGATGTGGTTAAGGATTACGACTGCAAGATCTTATATCACCCGAGGAATGTCAATGTGGTAGCCAATGCTTTGAGCTGCAAGACGGCTGATACTCTCATTTGAGACCTATGTTTTAGGATGACCATCATTTCACCACTTCTAGGTATGATAAGAGAGGCTCAGAATAAGGTATTCAAGAGGGAGAACTGGAAAAAGAATAAGATCAGGGGTCAGTTTGATAGATTCATCATCAACAGTCGAAGAATTTTGAAGCCATGTGGGCGGGTTGGGTTCCAGTTTCTGGGGGAGTGTGTCAGGCATTGTTATAGGAGGCACATAATTCTATGCTTTCGATTCATCCTAGAGCCACAAAAAATATTGAGTCCTGAGACTCAGTTATTGGTTGCCCTGCATGAAGAGGAGATAGCATGGTTTGTCGAGAGGTGTCTAACCTGTCGGAAGGTCAAGGCCAAGCATTAGAGACCACACAGTAAGTTGCAGCCTTTTAAGGTCACTATGTGAAAATGAGATTAGATCACCATTGACCTTATCACCAATATATCAAGGACGGCAAATGGAATCGATGCTACTTGGGTTATTGTGGATCGTTTGACCAAGAGTGCCTATTTCCTTGCTATTCAGGAGAGCTCATCAGCCAAGAAATTTGTTGACATTTATATTCGAGAGATTACGGCTCGCACAGGGTGCCCACTTCTATAGTCTCGAATCGAGATATTTGGTTTACTTCTAGTTTTTGGAAGAGGTTCCATGAGGAGTTGGGTACCAGACTGCATTTAGGTACAGCATACCATTCGTAAATAAATGGCCAGAATAAGAGGACTATTCACTCTCGAGGATATGTTGAGAGCCTGCATCATTGATTTTGGTGGGAGATGGGACTCCCACCTTCCCTTGGCTGAGTTTTCATAAAACAAAAAATATCATGCTAGTATTGGTAAGCCTCCCTACAAGCTTCTCTACGAGAGTAAGTGTTTGACCCCAATTTTTTGGGGGCGGGGGGAGTTAGGCAGAGGGTCATGGGGAGCATATAGGTGGTGTTGAAGACAAATAAGCTTATTTAATAGGTCAAAAAGAGATTTCTAACATCTCCAAGTTGGCAGAAAAGATATGCGGACAGACATTGTTCAAAGTTGGTGTTTCAGGTCGGGGATATGGTAGTTCTGAAAGTATCCTATGGAAGGTTATTACTCGTCAGGAAGTTGGGAATGCTAGGCCCCATATTTATCAATTTGTTTCGAGTTATGGCTAAGTGGGAAAAGTGGCTTACCGATTGGATCTACAAGAGGATCTCATTAAGATCCACCACACTTTCCATGTTTTAAAGTTAAGGAAATGTGTGATCGACAAGTCCTTCGTTGTCCCATTGGATGATATTCAGGTTAATGATCTCCTTAATTATATTGAGTGACCGGTGGCGATTCTTGATATGAAGACAAAGGCCTTGCGCAACAAGGTGGTACCTTTGGTCAAGGTATAGTGGCAACACCGGAAGGGCTTAGAGTGTACTTGGGAGGTGGTGGTGGAGATACAAAAGCACTACCCGGATCTATTTTCAGCTGAGGATTTTAAGGGAGAAATTTGTTCAAGATGCGGCGAATTCTAACATCTATTCTAGGTAAATACTTCATTAATGTTTTTGGAAATTAAAGAAGTAAAAGTGCGGGTTTGTGATGACCACGATGTGGCCATGCCCTTATGAAACACACATCTTTTTTTGTACCACGACGTGGCAAGGATATGGCCACGGCATGGTGGTCTCCAGAGTGCAAACCCTAATTTTCAGGGTTATGTTCCTTATTTAAGGGATGCGATAATTGGTATCAGAGTTTGAGTGGTTGTCCTTTGAATCCATATAGATCATATTATAATTGATTAGAAATCACCTTGGTGTTTCAATCATTTATGTTTCAAGGATAAAAGTTCTTCTATTTACCACTTTAGCTTAAAGATATCTTAACTTTAATGGCTGCTTCTAGTGTTCAGCAAATGATTTTCAATGCAAATCGCAAATAGTGTGGATGGCCCTACACGTGCCCCATTGCTAGTTGTGGAAGAATATGATTACTAGAGAGTTAGAATGGAAAGATTTTTACTTGCCATAGATAAAGGTGAAGAAATATGGAGATCCATCACAAAAGGTCCACATGTTCCTGTAAGAATTGTTGTAAGAGATGCAGCTGCTCAGCTCATACATGAAGATGAAACTCATCCAGCTCCTCTAACTGCTGATAACATCGAAAAGCTACATGTTGATCAAGTTACCTTCTCAGAAATGGTGTTTGGTGTTCCTCTCTCACTCTTTGAGCAAATCAAGCTATGCAAATCAGCCAAAGAGATTTGGGACACTCTTCAGGACCTGATTGAAGGATCCGAAAACATGAAAGACAAGTTCCTTACCTCTGTTGTTAATGGATTTGACACGTTTACCTCCACTCCTAGTGAGTCAGTGGCATCTGCTTCCAACCACTATCGCATTGTGGTAAACAACATGACTGCTCATGGGATTGTCCGAACTCCTTTGGAGTACAATCTCAATTTCATAAATAGTCTGGGCAAAGGATGGGGAAATGTAAAATCATATCTCCAAAGTAATGGCTCCTTAAAAAAACCAATGCTTTATCAACTCTTTGATGAACTTCAAGGCCATGAGTCCAATGTTGCTCAAAAAATAAGGGAACTCTCCGGAGCTCCTCTTGCTCTTGTCAGATCTTTCGACTCAAACATTTCGAACTCATCCACTTCGGATCCCTTCAAACCCATTGTTCCATCCGTTCAATCATCCACACCTTCCCTATCAACACAAACCTATCCTGCTGATGATTCCGAAGCTATGGACTCTGAACTCCGTTTCCAACAGGAGTTCGCACTACTTTCAATGAAGTACAAACGTCATTTCAATCCTTCCTACAAACCATACCAAAACCGATTCCATACTCCTCACCAAAACAATCCTCAACCATTTTCAACTCTGGAACCTAAACCATCCGAGAATCCTCCTGCATACAAACCAAACCTCCCTAAAATAAGCTCTACTTCGGAACCCTCTCAGACTACAAAATCAGACAAACCAAAAATTGTGTGTTATAAGTGTGGACATGCAAACCATTTTGCCAAAGATTGTCTAACTGATACTCCACTAAAACCAAAGGTCAAGGACTCTGCCTACTATGTCCGAAGAGCACAAGAGATGACTGAAAGTGAAAAAGCCTTTGTCACAACGGTTTGAAGAAATGTTGATGGATATTGGTCCTCCGAGGATGATGATGATAAGACAACTGGAAGGAATATGTGTATGATGGCTAGACAAACGGTTGAATGTGATGAAGGGTACTAGTCTTCTGGGTCAGAAGATAAAGATGATGATGTTGAACCTCGCTACTGCTAGATCGAAACCAACGATCCACCAGGTCGAAGCATCGTCCAACAAGTAAAATCTATGATCTCTGATAATAATTTTGATTAGTCTCTCTATGAACCTTATCTGACTAAATTCAAACAGATATGAAAACCATCTATAAGGCCTATGAATCTGCAATAGACGCGAGTGAGAAGAAGGAGTGTGAGTTAAATCATCTTAGGTTACGTTTCGAGGACAAAAAGTTAAAAATCGAGTCTTTAGAGCATGAAATTGTAATGTTAAGTGATGAATGTATCATTTTGAAAGATAAATGTGAAATCACCTATTATGAACATAATGTTTTGATTCATGATAATAAATGTCTTAATGCCAAAATAGATGCTTTGCATAATTCTGTTGACATGCTTGAAGCGTATATTCGGATGACTCACAATTTTCGTCATCCATGGTCTAAAGCACCTGGTCTTGGAAGCGAGTTTCAGAAACCAATTGTTAGTCCCCTGAAGGAATTACAAAACTTGACATTTATGGGAGAAATTACGATTATAAAGCATTCGGACACCCCTGTTTCTCCCTTGTTACCCCTTCTGGAGACTACTGACCATTTTGAGTCCCTAATTCCTAAATTCAAACCAATTATTGTCAAATGTCCTGATTCCACGCAAATTCCGCCTCTGACAAACCTGGACCTGAATCTGACCATAGAATTTCATTACATTCTTCCAAATTGTGTAGACTATGTTCCAAAAAGCAATCACACTAACAATTGTGTTGTTGAAGAAATTCCTACCCTGACAACTGAAATTGATACCTCTGACTTTGTATGGGCATCCTTAGATGATAAGGTTGAAAAATCAAGCAGTGTCTCCTCCGATTCTTTTGAATCGGATTCTTTAGTTGTTTCGAAAAATAAGTTGGTTCCCATTTCTCGTAAGTTTAACAATCCATCCGCAGGACAGACCTCAAAGTCCTTGTCACACACTAAGAGAAAACCAATGATGAATAGGAAGGATATGATAGATCTCAAAGTAAAAGCAAGAAATGCTCATAAGAAGGAAGTTAGGTTCGGACAAAACTCTCGATTCCTTGAAAACTCCAAAATGAGTGTATATCAAAACCCTAGCTCTTCCACACTGATGTGCACAAAAGTACCCACTAATTTTAATATTTATAACCTAACAAACTTAGACTATCTATGCACTTATAGGCAGTGTACCTAGTCAGATTACAATATAGCTTAGGTAAGTCGGGTGTCGATCATAGGGAACGGTAGATTAATTTAATATATTTGATTATAGGTTACAGGTCACACGAAAATAATAAAGAAAATGGTTTAATAAATTTCAAACTAGCAATTAACAACTCTCGATAAACTAACAGGGAAGCAAATCTCTTCAGGTACTTTGGTTTAGATAAATTACACCTTAAAAACATAGACAATTGCATACACAAATTCATTTATTCATGTTCACCGATTACTAAAATGATTAGATTCGCGTTCACTATAACCAATCCTTTAGCAAACAAGTCAAGTTAAACAGTGATCAGTTGATTAAACTAACATGCTTCCTAGTGTTTAGTTCGTATCAAGCAAGACTTGTAAATATAGTTAATCAATTTCGACATTTAATTAACCTCTTGTTGATGGTCATCAAACAAGGCTCACACATTAACTTACTTATTCTCAAATTAATTCTAGTTTAACATTCATTATTTCTAGTCTTATAATCTCGATGGTCATCAAAAATCATAAGAGACAACCAAATCAAGCAGATGTTCATACAACTTAATTCACTTAACAATTAACAGAAAATAATCATCATTAACACATGAGGATCTTTTAACAAGCTTGGCAAGATAAATTAAACACAAATAAACTATTTAATATAGTAATTAGTCTAATAATCAAAGCTTCATTCAATCATAAACACAAAGTAAAAGGTTTTTACACCTAAATCAGAAACTAAATACAGAAAAGTACCACAATGGAATGCTAAACATGGTCACATTAGCAACCCATATGATAACCGACATGTATCCGCTCTCCAACCCTTCCGATCTCTGCTCCCGTTAGCTTAACGGCCTTCTGGCCGCCTTCTGGACCCTCAAAACGGCTTAACAGAAGTTAATTGTCGACTAAATTAGGTTAGAAGTCGAATCCCCCCTCCTGGTTAGCTGAAAATCGACTTTTATAATCTTTGTGGCCGACCTAAGTACGCTGGGCGTACTTAGGATTACGCGGTGTGTACTAAGGATAATCACGCGATCAAGTCTATCTGGTGCAAGCCTGTATGCGGGGCGTAACCTTAAGGTACGTGGGGCGTACTCGCTACCTCAGCATTCTTTTCTTTCTTTTAGCTTCTAAGCCCGGTTTCCGCTTCAGTCTTTTCTTTTGTGCTTTATCGACAACAAATAGCTGCAAAACATAATTCAAAGCATTATCAGTACTTTTTAGTTCTAAAAGAGAATAATAAAGGCTAAAATATTAAGATAAAGTGCATAAAAATATATATAAAAATACACATATCACACACCAAGACAAAACTCCTTTGTTCCCACTGAGATACTTAAAAGACCATCAAGTTCTCCCAGTACTGTACATTGCAATACAGGAGTCAATACCACTCCACCCAAAACTCGTGAACAAGGTTCACTTGTCCGAAACACTCCATCTCGGAATTTCCGCAGCTTTCATCGCTAAAGCTGATGGCACAATTTTTAAATCAAACCGTTCAAAATCCAGTGTGCCGTCAAATAAACCAAAAAGTACTCTGAATACAAGTTCCTCAAAATCTCCTAAACATAATCTTGTCTGGAAAGTCAAATCTCCCTCTAAAGGAAAAATTACTCCGATAAAATCATTTAATACCACCTCTCCGGAAGATCATGTTCTAAAGCACAATGCTCTGGAAGGTCATGTCATTGAGTACAACTATTGGATTGATGAAAGAACGTTGTCCTTATGTATATTTCCTAAAGAATCTCGGAACACAACCTCTAAATCTTCTGTTGTTCACAAGTCTCTTTCGAAGCCCAAGACTCGTGCCTTTGTCCCAAAACCTAACTCGGAGCCTAAAAACTCCATAATTCACTAATTTTGCAGGTACTCTGTGCTTCAGAGCAAGAAACAGTATGGTATATTGATAGTGCATGCTCCATGCACATGACAGGACAGAATAACTTTCTGCCAAATCTAAAGCTTTCATCAAATGTTGGATATGCAACATATGGCAACAATTCAAACTCTCAAATCCGAGGTTATGGCATTCTTACCAATGGCAACTTCTCAATCTCAAATGTGGCATATGTAGCTGACCTAAAGCACAACTTGATAAGTGTGTCTCAACTCACTGATGCAAATCGTCGAGTTGAATTTTGCAAGAAACATAGCTACATCATGACCGAAGACCAAAGTGAATGTTTAATCAAGTCCAATCACCACAAGAACATGTACCCTCTCGACATCAACATGATCATTGGCAAACCCCAGCTATGCTTACTCTCCAAAGTAGTTCCTGATGTTAGCTGGTTGTGGCACCGAAGACTTGCACACTTAAACTTTAGATACATGAATGATCTTGTGTCAGGAGAAATGGTCTGAGGTCTGCCACTCCTCAAATTTTATAATGATCATTTATGTGCTGCGTGTGAATTTGGAAAGCAGTCAAAGAAAGGTCATCCCGTTATCATTGAAAATTTTATTTCGGAACCTCTAGAACTTCTACATATCAATTTATGTGGACCATCAATAGTGGAAAGATTGCATCACAAAAAGTACATTCTTGTGTAAGAAACGGCCTTCGAACTCATCAATTTCATCTGAGGAATAGAAGTTCTTATCAAGCTCCCAGTCAGACGTATTCGAAGTGAAAATGGTTCGGAATTCACAAATTCCTCCATTGAAAACTTTCTTTCCGAAAAGGGTATTGACGATAATTTCTCTGCTCCATATACTCCTCAACAAAATGGTGTAGTTGAATGAAGAAACATAACTCTTGTTGAAGTTGCTCGATCAATGCTCAATTTCGCAAATCTTCCACTCTACCTCTGGGCCGATGCAGTCTCTACTGCATGCTTCACTCAGAACCGAAGCATCATAAATCGTCACCTCAACAAAATGCCATATGAAGAAATGAATGGTCGGAAGCCCACAATCTCATTTGTGCATGTCCTTGGATGCAGGTGCTACATCAAGAACAATCGATAGCAACTTACTAAGTTCCAAACTAAAGCTGATGAAGGCATCTTCCATCGGTACTCCTCAAAATCAAAAGCTTACAGATTTCTTAATCGAAGAACTCGTGTTCTGGAAGAAAGCTTTGATGTTACCTTTGATGATAGCTTCGTCCGAAATTCTGGCCTAACTCACATTATGGAGTCCGATGCTCCTCCGCCAAGATGTCCGAACTCCCAAACTATCTTAGAAGTTGACTTTGAAACACTCTTTGGTCCTTCCAAAACAAATCTTGATTCGGAATCTCAATCCAGGCCAAACCTCATTCCCATTCCCTCGTCGGAAGTTCTTGTCTCTCAAAACGTCTCCGGTCCAATCCCAATCCTTCCTCCATTTGATTTCGAACCATTTCAACCTTCTCAGGTTGAGGGGGGGAATTCTCATCCCTCTCTCGAATTAAATATGGACGGCTTCCAAGATGCAGTGGTTGAGTTTGATGACACTAATCCTCTCAAAAATGATGAAAATAAAAACTTCCTTGAGTTACCTTCGGATGATGATGTCAATCTCTCTGGTTCAGAAGTTTAGGGGGAGCATCATCCCAACATTCAAACCATTCAGGGGGAGCTAATCAATTCTACTATTGATATAGAATCAACTGCTGCACACGATCTACCACGATTACATGTTTGGACCAAGGATCATCCTCCGAACCAAGTAATTGGTAACCCCAATGTTGGTGTTCAAACTCGTTCTGCTACTAGTGTCAAAAATGAATGTCATTTTTCAGCGTTTATATCCATGGTTGAACCCAAATCCATCAAGGAAGCATTAGATCATGCTGACTGGATTACAACCATGTAGGAAGAACTGGCTGAATTTGACCGAAATGAAGTTTGGACCCTCATACTGATGGGTTTTATGCATAAGAAACATTCCTATGTGCTTATACAAACCCTAATGCTTGGATCTAGGTTTCTCTATTGAACATGCTTTGATTCCAAGACTTACAAACCCTGATCTATCATACAAATAACAAAACAACATATAGAATCAGATCTAGATGTTTACCTCTTCAAATATTGGCTTAGATCCTCTTCTCTTCTTCTCTTGAGCTTAGAGTCACAAATGCAACTCCTCTAATGGTTCACAAACCCCACAAGCAAGAAGGCAATATGAGAGAGGGAGAGGGAATCTAGAAATCAGCCTAGAGTTCTCTTAGAATCAAGTGGTAGCCGATTTCAATGCCCTAGGGGTCATATTTATACTTACAGGCTACTAGGGTTTCAGTCTAAACCCTAATGGAGAACTTAGCCACCAAGCAGCCCAAGGAACCTTCTGGAATTAGGCCTTGGACGAAAATATGATGGATACCCATCATAATTTTGTTCCCCCTTAAGTCCATTAGGTTTCCTTAACCCAAAACTCAACTATTATACATTTGACAGTTTATACCCCTTTATTCAATTAATTTCTTTTGGTCACCAAATAATTCCTAATTAATTTATGACCAATACTAATGAAATAAATATGATTTCTCCTTTAATATATTATTCTTATAATATATTAATAAACCATAATATTCTCTCTTTCTCCTTAAATTACCTTGTCAAGTTGCTTTGGAGAAGGCAACCCAAAAGGACCATGCACAACCGGGTCAAGTACACACCAAATATAGTTACGGGCTTAGACACTATTCCAACACATACCTCCTCCTCAAAATCATCCCATTGTCGGTACTATATGGGTATTTCGCAACAAGCTAGATGACGTAGGAGTTATTATTCGAAATAAGGCAAGACTAGAGGCTAAAGTATTCACTCAGATTGAAGAGCTTGACTATGATGAGACTTTTGCTCCTGTGGCACGTCTTGAAGCCATTAGAATCTTTCTTGCATATGCAGCTCACAAAGGCTTCAAAGTTTACCAAATGGATGTTAAGAGTGCTTTTCTTAACGGTGAACTTGACACTGAAGTGCACCTTCAACAGCCTCCCGGATTTATCAATCTCTCATTTCCGAATTACTGCTACAAACTCCGGAAGGCTGTCTACGGACCCAAGCAAGCTCCTCGAGCATGGTACGAAACTCTCACTGATTTTCTAAAATGCTCCAGTTTTCTTGGAGGTATTCTTGATTCCACACTGTTTCAAAGATCAAATGGTAAGCATCTCATGTTAGTGCAAATCTATGTGGAAGACATCATCTTTGGATCTACGGACCCATCTATGGTTACATACTTTGCTGAACTTATGATCAATCAATTTCAATTGAGCATGAATCGGGAGTTAAGCTTCTTTCTTGGTCTTCAAGTCAAACAGACTAACAGAGGAATCTTCATTCACCAAGAGAATTACATTTCAGAACTCCTCAAGAAATAGTCATGGACACATGTGCCTCTATAAGGTACCAATGGGCTTCGGACACAAGATCTTTGCCGACCCTTCTGGTGTTCCTGTTGATGAAAAGAAGTATCGTGGAATGATTGGATCTCTACTCTATCTCATGGAAAGTCGTCCGGATATAATGTTTTCCACATGTCTATGTGCCAGGTTTCAAGTGAATCCAAAGATGTCCCATCTTTTGGCTGTGAAACAAATTTTCCGATACCTTAAATGTACCAAAAGTCTCGGGTTTTGGTACCCAGCATATAAGAGGTTCTTACTCCAAGCTTATTCAGATTCAAACTATGGTGGTGTTCAACTTGATAGAAAAAGCACTTCGGGTGGCTGGCAATTCTTAGGAGGACGTTTGGTCAGCTGGTGATCCAAGAAACAGAACTGCATAGTAGTCTCTACAGCCGAAGCAGAATACATTGTTGCTGCCAGCTGTACATCTCAAGTTCTATGGATGAAATCTCAACTCCTTGATTATGGTTACCGCTTTCAACGCATTCCTATCTATTGTGACTCTCAAAGTCCCATTACGATTTCTCACAATCCAATTCAGCACTCAATGACAAAACACATCGATATAAGGTACCATTTCATAAAAGATCATGTACTTAACGGTAATATTGAACTCATTTTTGTTCCATCTGACGATGAGATTGCTGATGTCTTTACCAAGGCATTAGACGAAACCAAATTCAATGGTTTTCTGAACAAGATGGGTATGATGATACCAGATCCTCAGTTCTTTCAAGAGACTTGATCTCTTTGATAGACGTATTTGAAAGAAATCTAGTTCCAATTTCTTAGTCTTTTCATCCCAGAACTACTTTCTCTCTAAATACATAGGATCATTTCTTTTGTTGTCATCTGACCTTTACTTGAGTCCTTAAGTTGTATAGTTCATTCTGATTGTTTGCTGCTCCCAGCCTACTTAGTCACCATAGTCGATTTTCATCTCGGAACATACTTCGTAATGGCATCCCGGAATTCCACTCCGGAAAAGGTATTACATTCAGTGCTCCGGAATTACTAAATTCATCCGGGATTTTCAAAGTGCTCTGGAATTTCAAAATTCATCCGAAATTTTCAAAGTGCTATGGAATTTCAAAGTTCATTCGGAATTTCGAAAAAAAACATTTGGTTCGGAACATTAACTTTTTAGCTCCTGAATTTTTCAAAATGTTTGTTCCGGAACCACAAACTTTGTCTGGAACCTCAAACCATGTTCCGGAACCCCAAACTTGCTCCGGAATATTTCTCTCTCCGGAACTGCCTCAAAAGAAGATATTCAGAACTCACCAATGCACCTACCGGATCATAGCCATTCTGGACTCACCCATCCGGAATTATGGGTTTTAAGATGAACCGTCAGCAACGGCTACTTTTGGGGATCCTTATCCTATCAACCTTGATTCCCGTGCCACGATTGCACGAATTCTAAAAGCAAACATCAAATCGCTGGTTGGTATTTCTATTTTGAACTTCGACTCATTCAACCTTTCACCTCCCTGTCATCTCAACCCCCAAAAAGCACAAACTCATTTAATGCAACTCATTTAACCTTGGATCCTCAACTTCATTTTTTTAACCCGACCCATCCTCCCTTACCTATAAATACCCTTTCAAATCCCCATTTACCTCTTTACGCTACCAAAACCCTCAAATCGCTAACTCTCTCAATTGTTCTTAGTGTTCTTCGAGCTTTCATCCTCACTCAACAATGGCGTCTATACAGAACTCCACTCAAACTACTTCAACACCCAAGAAATCCATTGCAAGGAAGAAATCTTCCAAGGGCTCTAAAGGTTCATCTTCCTTCGCCGATCCAGAACCGTTCTTGAGGGACATTACACAACTCTTCTCTCTGAACCCATTGGATTATGATGAATACATACGAGTCATGATCGAGTTCATTTCCAACCACCCCATCTCCATTCCCTCACAAAAATCCATGATCCTCCACTACCACTTCATCATCTTCATCGTGCATTCACAAGTATCAAACTTGAAGATGGAGCTCTGGAAACCATTATTATTGGTGATCGCACCATTCCCATTTACAAATCAACCTTTCTCAAGGCGATTGGTGTCAAATCTAATCCTAGAGGTTTTAAAGTCTTTGAACCAACGTCTGAAGAGTTCCAGACGTTTTTAAGCTACATTGGATACACACAGGACTACAAGGCCAAGGATCTCAAGAAAACTATTGTTTCAGGGCTCTGGACTATTCTTATGCATCTCATTATTCGTGGGTTTTCTAGCAAGCACGGAGGTACTGATACGTTGAGCAAAGATTAGCTGAACCTCGTCTTCAGCATCTACTCTGGACACAAGAATGTCGTCAATCTTCCAGAAGTATTGTGGCAAGACTTTTGCAAATTCGCTACCAAGAGGAAGCCGAACAAAATTTCAAGCCCTAGATTATGGGCCCTGACGCTTCAACAAATCTTCATTGATCTTTCGGAACCACTTCCGGTTAACACAATTCCTCCGAAGGTATTTATCTCATTCAAAATTGTCAAGGCATATAGGATTCCGGACCAATCTTCTTTTGGTCCGGTCAGACGACTTCCGGACCATATGTTGGCCATTATACCTTCCGATTCTCCTTACTTAAGACAACATTTAGAGACCTCGTTTGTGTTTGACCCAACATAACCTGCCCCGGTCTCTGTTGAGCCTACTTTGGAAGAGGTCGAACATGCTAATCCGGACCTAAGATCAAGAATCCATCCAAGCGAAAGGCTTCTCCCACTAAGCCTAAAGCCAAAAAGAAATCCAAAGTCAGTTCCTCCTCTCAGCAGGAAGGAACTCATAACATTCTGGCTGCTTCTGGCCATCCGCACACCCCACCTACCCACTCATCTGAGGTACCCCTCAATGTTTTAATACCACTTGCACACACTCACGAGGAATCTCCACATAATCCACCTTCACCCTCCCAAAAGGGTGATGCCGGTGTTGAACAAAGTTCCTTGCAGCCCCCTGGAACACACTCACGTGTCAAATTTGATATTCCCATTATCTCTTCTACACGCACACACTCCGGAACTGTTGTTCCGGACCCCACGCATCCGGAAGGAGGAGCGGTCCCTCCAACTTCTGATGCCTCAACTGGTCTGATACCCGGAAGGAGTAAAGGACGACCAGGGGCTAATGATCTCGATTGGAAGATTATGTTAACAGGGCAGCATCTCGGCGTCCAGACTTAACTAGATCTCAAGTGGAATCTACTCTAATTGCCATGAGTAGATTGGGCCACAATATGTTGGCAATGAGATTCATTAAATGAGACTTGTAGGTTCCTTAAGGTAAATTTTAGTTGGTGGTGATCTTAGGTATGAAGAGGTTCAAGGTGTTCTAAAAGATGTTCTTCCTTTATTAGAACATGAGACACGAGACACTATAAGTTAGTACTGTAAGTTAGTCACTACTATTAGCATTCTCGATAGGTCAAAGAATAAACATGGAGATAGATCGCAAGGTTAAAGCATACTACCTTGCATTTGATGATGAGCTTGGTACTAATTAATAAAATGGGTAACTGAAATGATTATCAGAATTTAAATATTTTATTTTTAATGTTATTATTTGATTAAATCATTAGCTCTTGTACCAATAGATGATGTTAGATCATTGACTCATTATGGTGAACCTTATAATGTAAACACACGTTTATTCTGGAGCATATTCTTTGTTGTTGTTGTAAGATCATGTTATAATGAAGCATTTCTTATCCATGGTGTTGATTGGATGCCACCAAGATACTTTCTATGAATACATATTGCTAAGAATAAATGATAAATAAATGCACAAGTATTTTTGTTACTATTTTGTTAATCTAACATACAACCAAGTAGAGATGCACAAATACGAGTTTAGTCATGTCTTAAACATTCCAGTTTTTAGAAAAAAAAATTACATATTTTAAGGATGAGATTAGATCATCTCTATTTCTTTTTTTTTTCTAAGTCTTTGTAGGACCGGTAGTCAGACCAGTTTTAGTCCGGGCCGTTTTTTTTTATCTTGAAGGATTTATTTGTCAAAAAAAGTTAGATTTTTGGTAAATTTTATGAAACATTTTTACATTCTCTTTATTGATTTTATATGACAATACACTTTGTTAGTTACATATTGTTATAATAGGCAAAGAACTATAAGTATTTTTCTATTATGAGTAAAGAACTTTAATAGTTTGCTATTATAAGTAAAGAATTACAATAAGGATGTACTTTTTTTACGAGTAATAACAATGTACTTCATTTGTTATTTATTGTTATTATCTTACAAGAATTGTAAGTACGTTGCTATTATTAGTAAATATTTGTAAGTATGTTGCTATTATATGTACATAAAATGTAACCATATTGCTATTATGAAAGAGTAAAGTATGTTGCTATTATGGTTATGTCTGAGTTTAACTCATATATATAATGATTATGAGCAAAATGACCAACAACTAAGTAAGGAGATCTAACTGAGAATCTGCTAGAAGGTCAAGATTAAGGAAACAACTATCCAAGTTTTTTCATGATGTCAAGGGTAAAATTGTAAAATTGAACTTTTTTTCAAAAATCTATTTGAAATTTCTAAAGAATAGTAATACTTTGCTTATATTCTAGTATAATGGAGATCATATTACCACATTTTGTTGAAAAGTAAATGCAAAAGGTACATTTTAGTGATTTTATTAAAAAATAAAGTATTTCATTATTTCTGCAATATTATGATTTAACTATGTGTGAATTTGAATACGATGATATGGAGTGAAAGATAATATGGTTGTAGCTACGCAGGTTGATAGGAGGTTGAGAAGTGAAGATTTTAGCACGTTTATAATTGGCCGACACCTCGATCCCATGTGAAGAATGGGTACCCCCTTTAGTTTAAAATAACATAAATCAACTTGCTTTAAGCCTTACGAATAAAACTAGAACTTGTCTTGTGAATAGTCCAATAACCTTAGGATTAGATCGAGCTCAAATCATTTTATTATGCAAATCCAAACAAGCCGAAGGCTACGCCCAAGACTAAGCAAACTAAACTCAACTCATTATGTTATAAAAACATTGAACTAATATGTTTTTGGGCTTCAAATGTAAATGTAAATGTAAAAAAATAAATAAATAAATAAATAAATAAAAAAGAAAAAAACCTTGAGAGTTATAAAGCATATATTGATTACATTTATATATTACTAGTGTCTGCGTAAAACAGCGACAATAAATAGGTTTTTTGGTGAATAGTTTTTTATGCGGAAATAATCATAATATTTTATTATGTAATAAAAAAATAACACTTTTAAATAAAATATTTAGCTTATACCTTATATTTATATTGTATGTGTATACTATTAATGTAAATTAATTAATATTAGTGTCTAGTTTAAAAAATATAAATAAATTTATATAAATGAATTTAATATTTTAATATTTTCATTTTACTTCAAATTGAATTTCTTAATTACTTTTCTTAATTCAAGTGTTCAACTTTTGACAAGTTTTAATAAATTATTTATATATAATTAATTTTTACAAAAAGCTTTGTAACTTATATCTCTTAAATTTCAAGATATAACTAATATGCTTTATAATATAACATGAGTGCTATTATATATACTCACTCACATAAATTGTCACATAATGAGAGGTACACAATCACTATTACACTCACATTGATGTATACAAAGTAATTTGAGGATACGTATAAACTTTTTGTGTAACATATCTACTTCGTATTTATAAAGATACTAGTTTATAACCCGTGGGAAGCACGGTTATAAAATTAATTAGACTTTTATAATAAAAAATAAAAATATTAATCATTTATTAAATAAATTACTAATTAAGAGATATTTTTATTACTTATGTGAAATTATAATCGTTAATTCAAAAAAATATGTAAAATTAAATTTTATGATATAGTAGACATTTTTTATTTGTGAATTAATGAAAACAATAGTATAAAATTTAAAATTTAAAATAGAGAATAAATATATTGACAAATAGCATCAGATTAATGAGGAGGTCTAATAAATTTTAAATGGAGAACTAATAGATTGACAAGTGGCAACACATTAATTAAGAGATCTAATATGATGACACATGGCAAAATAGCTACTCTTTTATTAGTATAGGGATATTTATTTTAGTTCCGACACTTAACTCCTTTTCCATCCATACTTTTACCTTTTACCAATATAACATTGTAACGTACAAGTAGCCTTAATAATTAATTGATATTATATTTTAAAATAACCGATCAATATAAAAACCAATGGGAGTTGATTCTTCCACCGGGCATTTTGATAAATCCATTTAAATCATAAATATATGACAACTATGCCCTCATTTAAATTTGTATTGTTTTTATTTTGGTATCTAATTATTCGTCGACCAATTCCACCAAAAAAAAAACATTTAATGGATAGTTTATACTTTGTTACGCTCTTTTCATCTACTCTTCTTATTTAAACCACCATATTTTATTTTATTTTAACATTTCACCCCTCATTTTAGTATTTATTATTCTTTATCTTTTTGGTTATTTTTTATATCAATGGCCCTTTTTTAAAAAGATTATGATTGTTGTGAATATTAACGACTATGATTTTGTTTATTTTGAATATAAAAAAAATCTTGATTATGATTAGGGATGTTATTCGGCCGGTTTAATCAATTATCAATTTGTTCCATTTGGTTTGATTGATTTTTTGACTTCCAATATATTAACTGAACCGAACCAAATAAGGTTTGATTTAATCGTTTTCAGTTTTAAATGAGTCGATTTAATTGGTTTGGTTTCCGTTAAATCCGAATAACAAACATTTGAATAACTAATCAAGTGAGAATATTTATTAATAATAACAAAATAGTGGTTAAACTAAAATCCCAAAATAACATACAATAGTTGAAATTAATAATGTGTATAGTTACATCATATAAGAAGTTTGAATATTTTTTATAGACAACATTTATTGTGATTTAATTTGATATGTATGAGTTTTAAGGTGTGTTGTTTTTTCTTGTTAAGTAGTTTACTGTATAATAGTTTTATCATAGTGTGTTTATAAGCTCTTAAAAAAATAAGTGCTGATGAATCTTAAGGGTGTAAACGACTCGAGCCGAGTCCGAGCTTGACCAAGCTCGAGCTCGGCTCGTTTAATTTTGAGGAAGCTCGAGCTCGAGCTCGAACTTGATTTGAGCCTTAAAATGAAGCTCGAGCTCGGCTCATGAACAAGTTAGTGGGCTCGCGAGCCTAATCGAGTCTAAACGAGCCTCTCTCTCTCTCTCTCTGTGTGTGTGTGTGTGTGTGTGTGTGTGTGTGTGTATATATATATATATATATATAGTCTCGTTTAAGCTCGTTTAGGCTCGTGAGCCCACTAATTGAAGCCCAGCTCGAGCTCGTTTAATAAACGAGCCTCATATTTAGGCTCGAGCTCAGCTCGGGCTCGTTTTATTCGATCTCGAGTCAAGCTTTTAACGAGTCGATCCCGACTAGCAGTAGCTCGGCTCACTTACACCTCTACTGATGATTTAAAAAAATCACTAAAGAAGAAAAATAAAAGAAGAATTAAAATGAGGGGTGAAATGTCAAAAAGGAAAAATATGATGGTTTAAATAAGCACCAATGAGAAAAACAAAGGGTATAAACTATCTATGGAATGTCTTTTGGTATAACCGGAAGTAATGGGCTCACGGATAATTAGGATTAAAACAAGAAAATACATTACAAATTTGAACAAGTGTATAGTTGTTAATAATGTTATAGTTTCAGTGAATTTATCAAAATCCTCATGTGGAAGAATCAGCGGCCAAAACCAATACCTCATTTCATTTCCTTTACGAAATATCGCAATATATGAAGCATGATACTAAAACTAAAAAAATAAAGAAACTAAATAAGCTAAATAATCAAATAAATCTAAACTAAATAAACGTAACATGGAAAACTAGCATATGCTTTATTATTAAGTATTTCTTTTTACACAAAATTGAAAAAATAGTCCCTGTGGTATACAAAATTTTGGGGTTTTAGTCAAAACTACAATTTTTTTGGATTAGTAGTCCTTTTGAGCTAGTTTCTTTGCATTTTTGATCCCTCAGTAAACTAAAAAGACTATTATGCCCTTCTGATATATTTTTTATGTTTTTTCTATTTAATTTAAATGAAAAATAAAATAATTACCTAATTTGGGGCTCACATCTCTCTCTCTCTCTCTCTCTCTCTCTCTCTCTCTCTCTCTCTCTCTCTCTCTCTCTCTCTCTCTCCAGTTTTCTGTGAAATCCAAAAGGAGTCAACACCCTCCTAGTCCTCCAATCAACCCTACTGCCTTTCTTTTTGGTTGCAATGTTAAGAAACAACACCACTAACCACCATGTTGCACCATCAAACATCATCCAACCTTATCCTTCTACACTCTTCCTCTCGAAGACCTGCTACTCATAAAACGAAGAAGGGAACAAGAACCGCTAAGGGAAGCCACCCACGACTACCCACCATCGTTAATGTTGTGGAGTTTCGGCCATCACCACCACCACCAAGCTATTGTTGTCAGGGCACTCCAACCATCACTAGTCACCGAATTCGATCACCACCAATCCCCGTAGAGGGTAAGCCGTAAACAAAGCAACAGAAGCCGCCAGAACTCCACTACTCGCCTACATCATCGCTCGGCGCCACCACGTCTCCGTTACCGTGAAGCTCCGCCGTTGTCAGCTGCTGCTTCCTTTTGACCCCTCGTCGAACTCATCAGAGCAGCAAGAAAACGAAGCAGTCGGAGCTACCGTCGACCACCATTACATCCCACCACCACTATAGTCCGCCACCATCGCCTTGCTGCCATTGGTAAGTCTATTCAAGATCGTATGTTTCTTATGACAGTAAATCCTTGAAACCCGATTATATGAGCCAATGATAATCAATGAAGTAGATCGATGGAGAAAATCTTCATTCCATGTGGGCAGAGAACACAGTAAATATGAAGTTCTAATTCCATCACCTTCTTCTGATTTCATCCAAAAATTAACCCAAATCAAGTTTCTTTTGGGTTTAAAGTCGTCCCACCAGATACATTCATCTGGATCTGTGGGCGATGACAGGTGGTAGTGGGGACTGCCCACCACAGCAACGGCAGCGAGTAATGGTAGCACAATAGCTTCGTTGCTTCCGTCTTCCCAATACAACGGTGATCGAAGAGGAAAAAAGGAGCAAGGATTGGGGTTTGTTTGGGGTTGCTCAGATCAACAGAAAAGAAAAGGTGATGGAGTCAGGCTGGAATGGTTCTATGGTGGGCGGAGATGTACCGGTTCACGGTGGAGTTTGGTGGTCGAGTGGAGGGTAGCAAGTGGTGCGGTGGCTATCTCCAGATTTCCAGAGGTAGCATCCCCTTCTTGTTCATTGAAATCGAGAACGAAAGAAAGAAATGGGTATACGACCCGGAGAGAGAGAGAGAGAGAGAGAGAGACTTTTAGTTTTTTAATTAGTTAAATAAATAAATAAGTATTTAGATTTTTAAAAAAATGAAAGAAATGAAAAATAAATAACCTAAGGGTATTACAATATTTCACTATTTAAAGGGACAAAAAACGCAATGAAACTAACTCAAAAGGACCACCAATCCAAAAAAATCGTGGTTTGGATTAAAACCCCAAAAATTTGCATACTACAGGGACCATTTTTGCAATTTTGTCTTCTTTTTATAATTTCACATGTTAAAACACAACCACTAATACAAATAAATTTTATATGGTTACAATGTTCAAAATAATTATATATATATATATATATATATATATATATATATATATATATATATATATATATATATATATATATTAAGATTGTGAAAACTTTTAACAGTAAACTGTAGGAGTTTTGATAAGAATGGTCCCTGTATTATTGTTAATCTTTTAACAGTAAACATGGATTTTTTTTGGCAGATTTCGTCCTTCATTTATGTTGGGCAGTTTATATGCCATTTTCTCCATTCTCTCCATAAAAAACCCACCACCTCAGGTAACTTTCGTGTCACAAAGCCCTAGAGATGAAATTAGAGAGAGAGAGAGAGAGTCGAGGAAGAAGGTGAAGGCAGAAGATGTGTCGCTGTTGTCGGTCCAGAACGAAATCATGACAGGCGATGAAGACGACGATCGATCGGCTTCCAATATTGACTCTGACTCGGGATCGGAGTCGGGTTCGGGGGAATTCAGTGTCTTCTTCAGACAATGTAAGTCTTTCGCTTCCCACTTCCTCGATTAAGCGTCGTGTAGCTCGCAGTCTCCTCGGAGAATGAGCTTCGGGTAAGTCTCCTTCTTCTCCCTGCGTCGCCGTCGACAGTGCTTCTGCTGCTTCCATCCGCCGCCGATGACTTTTGTCTATGTTCCTTCTTCGTTAACTACAATCGCTGTTGGCTTAAAGGCTTTTGGGTATCAGCTATTTCTGGTACAGATCAAATCAAACCTTTAATTTAACTGTTCTTCTGATTCTGATTCTGATTAGGGTTCAATCTGTTTCTACTTCCATTTGATTTCATTTCGTTTTCTATGGCGATTATTACCACCATGCCACCGGAACCAGCGATTGACACCAGATATCAAAAACCACTGCTTTCTGTCGGAGTTCATACCTAACTTCATCGGTGGCAGTGGAGTCTCTATCCGAAAGGATTGAAGAAACAATTTCATCTTCTCAACATCATTAGGTATTATCGATTTCACCTTCTTCTCTGTCATCTTCTCATTTTCTCAGCAAATAATTTTTTTTTTCAAATTGTTGCTGCGATTTCATGTATTTTTTGGATGGATTCTTTTTGAGTTTTGACATTAACGAATTGTGGATGTTAAATATTTTAGTATCAGTGATACAAACCTTACATTGCGTACAAGGTGTCCATATATATATGTGTCATGTTTCTTTCTACTACAGGTGCTAATGAAGAGGAATGTGACCCTGTGTGGAATGGAGAGTTTACTGTCTTCCTTTATGATCCTAAGCATCCAATATAGCTGCTAGTAAGATCTTATTGAGCATGGAGTAGTTGTTTATATTGCAAATGAGGAAAAAATAATTAAATTAGTCAAGAAAGTCTAGATATTAGAAAAATTTATAGCCTAACAAGATTAGGGTAACATCATAAAGACTATATATTTTAGAAAAATAATTTGAGAATTGTAGTCTTGGTTTGTTTTGTTACTTTAAAGTTTAAACTGTTCTTATAGGAATGCTGGTGGTTATTGATTATAGATCAAATTAGACAAATAATCAGAAACAATATTTAAGGTAGATGATGGTGGTGGTGGGTGGTGGTTGGTCATGGTGGTATGAATGATATCCCCATGTAACAGTTATTCAAGCTTGAAGATCATAGGAAGCGAATAGTTGTACGTTTTGATTATTTTCTTGAATGTTAATTATCTATTATGTCCCATCGGTTTTTAATTTTTTCACATAAAAAAAGGAAGCATTCACATCGGGAACCCTTGCATTGATCTAAAGTTGTTAAATTCAATCACAATTATTCCATATGCCTGTGTTTCTTCATTGTATGGTGTTCAAATGATTCTTTTTAATTTCATATTTTGGTATTTCTAAATAAGAGTACCGGCTCGCGGCTGTTCATCATATGAATCCATATATATTAAAGATGTGAAGAATTTTAAAGATTTTCATTGTACTATTTTTTCTATTTAAAGATTTTCTTATGAATTAGAATTTTTTTTCGTTTTGCAAGCCATGTGTTCGATGAAATGTTTGATTCGAGAGCCAGAGGAAGCAATGCTTAAACATGAAGTCGCAAGAAGGGTAGTTGAGGTATGACTTCAATTCCCCCTTATTTGATCATCAAAAGCAATATCTAAGGTTAATGTAACACTTTTCCTCAATGTTAATACTTTTTTTGGTAGCATATCTAAGGGTAGTGCCTTTCTCTATTAATTCGCTTTTATATGTATTTGGTAAAAACAAAACACCAATATATAACTTATCAGATTAAGTCTCTTATGTTTATTTATACTCATATTTCACAACTATAGTGTCATAAAGATGTATATGATCCATCGATTTTTGTTGTTAAAAGGAAAATGAACGACTTCTAATCAAAGATGGAGAAAGCAGTTTAGTTTGATGATGGAGATGGTATATGTGGAGCAGTTGTAACTATCATCTGGATTTACAGGTATATAACACACAATATGATTTCTTCTATTTTATAACCCCAAAAAAATAAATTATCTGGTTTCTTATAAAATTTGAGCTCTCAAAGCCTCCACAACAGATGGAGAGGCATACAATTGATTTAATTACAAATGTATGTTCTTATTATAAATTTCAGGGTCAATTTCATACTATAAAAGCCAAGTAGTAGAAATCCGTTTATATTCGCATTAATTCTTTAATTTTGATCAAATTTATCAACATTTGTATCCCTTTCAACCAAGAGGAATTTGATTAATTTAATCAAAAGTTTTTTTTTCTGACAGGAAATTGTTCATATTATGGTTGAATTTAGAGATCAATGTATTCTGGAAGTTGTAAATGTAATCTCCTATTTCTATCCATAATAAATTGGTCTTAATGAGAGAAAATGACCATTTTACCCTTTACCTCTGCCCTTTTTTTTCTCCCAACACTTTTCACACTAAAAAAATCATAAGTATCTTTATAATTGATGAAATACAAGAATTTTTTTATTTCGGAATGCAAGGGTAAAATGGTCAATGAATAGTGATTTTTGTGTTCGCACCAACATAATAGCATCAGAACACATGGTTTCATTAATTACATAAGCGCTTTGTACGTCATCTAACACATTATCTTCACATTTTGTAGGCTGACCATTGTCAATTTCAGAGAGGTGTATGTACAATGAAACCAATTTTTCTTACAAGCTGATTTGGAAGACGGCGTGACATAGGAAAATGCAAAACTACAATCTGTTTCAGGATATATATGAAGGGTATTTTCGGAAAAACTATGCATTTACTTTTGAAAAACATAGATTTTTGACTGAAGATAACGTTTTGGACACATTTTTAATAATATCTGTGTGCTGGAAGGAGGTGTTTATGATCCTAAATTGTAAGTTGTTCCTTTTGAGTTCATGGGCTCTTTTTGTTTTTGTTTGTTGATAAACAAGGATTTTCTTATTTGGGTAATTGTTGTTTATTCCCAAAACCCACCACATCAGTTGCTCATCTATTTAAAATTCTTTTATGCCATATAAATGGAAGCATGTTGATATATTACTGCAATTCGAACACAGTTATATAATTTTTGAGTTTATGGATTTCTTTTTACTTTGAGATTTTTCTATTGGAACAGGTTTTCAGGTAGATGTCAGTTCCAAAGGCTGGTGTATTTCCTTACATTAGTCTAATCAGGTAAATATTTCCTTGGTCGGACCTTAGTTCTTATTCTTGGTTAGAATGATTTAGTTTTGAACCCCTTTTCACATGGAGATCTTATGTTAGAAATTTTACTATACATTCATGTGGAATAGATCTTCATGTGTACGTATCACGTAATCACTTTATGTAGTTGGATTTGTGCGACCAACAATACCAATTTTTTAATCCAATGTTCATATGAACCATTGAAAAGAAAATATTGCAGTTAGTTCCTGGGGATATATTGTTTCAATTTGCAAAAAAGTTTCATCCATTGTCTATATTCATGAAATTTGATTATGTTTATATTTTCTTCATATTCAGGTAACTCTGGGCAGTTTGCAGCATATATCTTTTTTATTTTATATTTTGGATTCTTTTCTAAATTTCCCTTTAATATACTATCTTTAGGTTAAACGCTTGATAGTTAATTATTTGATTCTTGCATCATCTGTTAGATGTGGCCACCACAAGAGAATGAAGAGTACCCGACAACCGATTCAGGAATGATAAACAAAAGGGGAAAAAGAAAGGTTCTACAAAACCAAACGGTCAGTAAAAGAATGATTTATCCAGGTTTTATTATTTTATTTTAATATTTGGTTGTAGGTTAGATACAAAGCAGCAAATTATTAGTAGATTGTTGACTGTCACCATCACAAAATT
Source organism: Lactuca sativa (assembly GCF_002870075.4). Lineage (NCBI taxonomy): Eukaryota > Viridiplantae > Streptophyta > Magnoliopsida > Asterales > Asteraceae > Lactuca > Lactuca sativa. Next base: position 196,386,506 of record NC_056627.2, read on the forward strand.
GTGAGCACGCAATCAGAAGTTTTTTCCAAAAAAAAAAGTTACATCAAATTAATCAGGTTAATTTTATTAATATAAAAAGTGTGCAGGGGCAATATGGTCCTAAAAATGTAAAATGGTTTTTTTTAACATTAAAACATTATTAAGGGGAATATAGTCCTAAAACTATAAAAATTGATTTTTCTTTATATAAAAATACTAAAAATTTGCCATTTTTCTGACTTTTGTTGATATTGATAGATTCAAATTTGTTAGTTGGGTTTTGCAGATCATAATTTCATACGAATGTCACTCCCTTATTTCATTAAGATGGAAACCAGAAGGAATTTAAATTTTGAAGTTGGAATCAACATAGACCAGATTGATGTATGGTGATTTTTTGTTGTACTATTATGCAATTATTTGAAATTGTTGTCATTTATGTTTTTTTAGGGATTAATCATTTCTAATGTTATTTTAAAGCACGCCGTCTCAACATTTTGTAAGCATGAAATATTTTTTGAAATAACTAAAAGTTTTCCTAACTATAGCGTTGTACTTCAAAAGTATAATGCTATAACAGAAAACCGACACCTTCCGTTAATAATTAAAATATGATTACTATTTTCATATATGATATAACTTTATAAATAAATATTTATATCCAATTATATATATAATAATTGTACAATTTATTCGTATTTAAACAAATTGGTAGGTTGACGATTGAATTTATTTATTTAAATTGGTTATAAACAAATTGACCGATTTAATTATATGAATTAAAATCTCAATCCAACCAAATAGTCTTATACTGGGTTGACGGATTAAATCTCTCTTTTTTTTAGCTTTAACTATAATACCTTTCGATAAGTGCTAAGAGCTTGGTTTATGTAATGCAAGTCAAAGTCTTATCTACAGTGAACGTTGTTTGTCTACAAATATTATGTTATTTATATTTTAAATAGGCTATTACAACATTTTTGCAAAAAGGAATATAATATTACATTTGATAAATTTGAGGGGTGGGTGAGCTTTCAATTTTGAGTGACTTTTTTTTTTTTTTTTTTTTTTTTTTTTTTTTTTTTTTTTTTTTTTTTTTTTTTTTTTTTTTTTATGATTGAATCTTTGTTGGCAAGCATGTCCTTTTGGCCTTCATGGTTTCCAACTCACAACTACATACGGATGGAATTACATAACCATCTTATCCTTTCCACTTTATCCCTAAATTCTTTTTCCATATTTAGAAATGTTGGTGGATCAGCAATTATTAATCTTCTACAAATGATTTAGAGTAGCTTTCAAATATCACATATTTTAAATGCCTTTTATAAAAATCATTCAAAATATACGTATTAAAACACTACTGTTAATAATATATGTATTAAAACATTATTGTTAATCCAAATTTATGAAACAATTGGAAGAAAGACAAACATCACCTATCACCTTCAGCATTCAAGATTTCAAGATATTTTTATAAACATGTTTTAAAATGAACATTAAAAAGATTACAAATAAAACAACTATTTATGACTCATTAAAGATACCATGATATGCATTTTAACTAGATGATTTGGCGACATTAATGATGTTTAAACTACAATCATTTATTCAAGAGAAAATTACTAATTCAGCCAAAACTGCTAATAACTTTTCATTTAATAACAAAAAAATTGCCAATAGTCAACCAAAACGGTAACCGAGTCAAATACTCTTGCGGTTTCGACTCTTGACTACGATTTGGCATTATAGTAATGTAGTATAAAAAAGTTATTTTTTTGGACAAAACCGTAGGTGAAGTTACTCACCTACGATACGTTCTCAACTAAGCTACAGTTTAGTTTTGGATTTTGCAAAACCACATCTACAATTTCTCCCTTCAATATATTGTTTCGTTCTAGACATTCAAATGCTATTTTATTCAAAATATCGAATTAAACAAAGCATCATACCAAATAATAAAACTAAATAACTATATATGTTAGAAACTAAACAAAAAAAAAGAACTGAAAACCATAAATAGGGTCTGCCATCTATGGTGTACAAACTCCTGATGCTTATTTTATTCGCAGTTTGTATGCCACATGTGGCATACCCCCATCTACCGTTTTTTTTTCTTTTGTTTTTTTGCAAAAAATCTATACCGGATACTATTAGATAAGGTCGATGATAGAAAACAAATATGTAAGTCCCTAATTTGCAAGTGTATCAGTCAGATCCGTTTGATGGTGCGGAATCTCAATCAAACGGATGATGTCAGATCAAATATAAGAGAAAGAGAAGAAGAATAATATGAATCTTGAATGTATTGATAATATGAATTAAATTCCTTACACAAGATTCACACACACAAACGCTCCTTTCTTCCTCTCTCTCTCTTGGCCGTACAATCTCTAGGGTTTATCAATCTTTACTCCTCACCCTAACACCTATATTTATACTTGGAGAACATGGGCCAGATAACATGGGCCGTAAATGGGTTTACGGCCGTAAACACCTTACGACCGTAAACACCAAGTTGTTTACGGTCCAAGACACAAAAATACATTTTTCTAGAAAAGTAAAGTATAAACCATATTTTTGATCCAACAATCTCCCCATTGGTTTATAACTTTCTTTTCTTAAATGACCCAACAAGCTCCCCCTAAAAAGTAGGTGGGTCTTCTTGTCAATCTTCAGCGGGAGCTTGGCTTCAGCTTTAACCTTCGGTTTCTTCACAACATCAGGATGAACATATGAATCTTCAATGAATGACTTCATCTTGAGTACTTGAGATTTTCTTCAAGATTTGACATTGAACGCACATTGGGTGAGGAGGCTTCTTGTACTAATTCTTGAAAGATAACGCTTTCAGCTTGAGAATCTTCCGAGAGAACATCAGAGAGAACAAATCTTATGGATCACTTTAGCAGGTACAACAATAGCAGTAGACTGATTGAGGAGGCTTCAATGCAATCCATCATATATTCTTCAATTTCTGCTTTCACCTTGCTTCTGGGGTTGAAGGATTGAATGTTGAAAGAATGATCTTCATTTCTTGCTCCTTTGAATGAGAATTCTTCGATGCTCACGGACGAAGCTTCTAGCTCAGAAATCTTCAACACAAACTCCATGAGTCTTATCTATACCTGAAATCACTTTTAAAGACAAAACAAAACTAAAAGAAAACTTAGCACACAAATTAAAACAAAAACAAAAATATTTTTGAATTTTTTATATTTTCTGAAAAAGAAATAAAACAGAGACAAAAAAAAATATTTTTGGATTTTTGATTTTTCTGAACAAGAAATAAAACATAAATAACACTATTTTGAATTTGAATTTTTTTTTTGATTTTGAATTTTTTTTGATTTTATTTTTTTTAATTTTAATTCTCCCCTAATATTTAAATTAGAAGAACACTATGAACAAACTTAACAAAAACAAAAATAATAGCTAGCTTTAAGAGTGATTTGGGATCAAAGTTTTTAGACAGCCTTTATCCGCTTGTCGGTACCCTTATCTTCACATCTTTGTCTGATCGATCGTCAGTATTGTGGTCCACTTAAACACGAAAAATTTGTGATAATTTTGGACAATTTACCAATGACATGATACATGCATATATCTAATTGTAACTTTATTATCATGATTGGCCCTAATTCTTAAATAAAATTTTCTTATGACCATTTAACTGACTACAACCAGGGATATTGTTGTCCACCTAAATCAAGCAGCGAGAGCTACAGACAATCTTTATGTGTTCAATTTTAAGTGTACTAGAACATGTTTCCCGCTTCCTGATATGCCCCAACTGTAACAACTGAAAAATTCCAACCAATTTAAATTTTTCAAAAACAACCTGATCTCTTTAAATTATTACAAAAAGGTTTTCAATACAATTTATTTAGTGTATTCCCAGAATCACATCACAACATAAACATGAGGAGCGGTACGATCACGCTTTCGCCTTGCCACGGTCTCCTGAAGAACCTGAAAAACATTAAACCACAACTGTAAGCCCGAGAGCTTAGTGAGATATCCCCAAAATACCAACCACATATACCATACACGCATAACATGCCATATCATATCCGATCACAGAACAACCATGCACTTCGGGTCTACTGTGTGACTGGTCCGCCGCACCGGCCAACAGTCCACCTGGTCCACCCTCCGAGCCTACAGTATGACTGGTCCGCCCGCACCAGGCCTTCAGTTGGCCTGGTCCACTCTCCGAGTCTAGCCATATACATTGAGTCTGCAGTGTGATTGGTCCGTCCTCATCGGGCCTTCAATCCACCTGGTCCACTCTCTGAGTCTACAGTATGACTGGTCCGCCCGCACCCGGCCTTCAATCGGCCTGGTCCACTCTCCGAGCCTCGGCACGTCTGGTCCGCCTTCTTGGGGCCTACAGCCTATCCGGACCGCTCGCTGGGCCTTCGGGACAACCGGTCCGCCCTGGGTATCTTGGCCTACAGCACAAAGCAGGACCCGCCTCAACCCAATTCCAGTCCAAACAACCATGTGCACATAAACATACAATCATATAACAATTCATAATCAACAAACCGATCAAACAGATCACATAGCATATCATCATCCTAACCAGGATTCCGACCTAACCGGTCTCTAGCATAGCATCACCCTGTATCTCAGGATACCGACCTCAACTAGGTCTCTAACATATACCACCCTAGCTACCACGATGCAACATATCAAAGCAATATCATAACAAAAAATACCCAGATCACAATCCGATAAAGGGCTGGCCTTGGTGCCTTAGACCCTGTTGATATAGTGAGGATAACTCACCTCGAAACTGCCGACTGAACAGATAACCCAAGCTGCTCCGATCACTGATACGATCTCCACCACTGGCCAACCACCAAAACACTGAACTCAAAACAATATCCAACAATTACCAAAATGCCCCTGGAAGCCAACTGGTCAACCCTTGGCTGACTCTACTCGCCGAGTTAACCCGATGACTCGCCGAGTCCCCATGCTCAGAACTTTCCCCAATCCGCGACTCAACTCGCCGAGTCACCCCGAGACTCGCCGAGTCCAACAACTCTGAGTCCTTTCACACTCGACTCACCAAGTCCTCCCTTGACTCACTGATTCATAGCTCAACCAGAAGAAAGGATAGGACCTCACGACCAGACACGCCGAGTCCAAGGCTATCTTTAACCTACTCGCCGAGTTGTTCTTCCAACTCGCCGAGTTTTAGACCATCTTCAAGCAACTCGCCGAGTACACCCTTGTGACTCGTCGAGTGCCTCTAGATCTCATTCCAAACAAAACCTTCCAGGCCATGCAATTGATCCAAAACGTAGATCTAGCCTCCTACAACCCATCCATCACGTAAAGTGGCGAACTTTATGTGAATCCAAAGAGATCTAGGCATTTTACACTTTAGGGTTTGGGTTTGGGACAAGATAGCTTCACCAATCACTTATCAACAGAGACTTTATGCATTTTTGGACCATCACTACTCCAGATCTGAGGTAGCATCCTCAGATTCGTCTTCCAATCCCGAAATAGCTCATGAAATACTCCAAAATCCCCAAAACAACCACCATGGATGACAATAAGGGAAAAAGGGCTCAAGATAGAGGATTCTTACCCCAGAGATGAGCCTAAACGGATGTAGACTTCAGATCCACAATCTCTCTTGGTGCTATCCTCGAATTCCTCCAACTTCTCTTCACAAATTCCTTCTTCCAAGCATCAATCCTCTCGATAATGGAGTTTCTCACGATTAGGGTTTCCTCTGGAACACTCAGGGGAAATAGAGGCTGAAAAGAAGGCATATCATTCTTTAAATAGGGTGCAAACCCCGAAGATTATGGTTTTCTTCACCCAGCACCAACTCGCCGAGTCTAGCCACCGACTCGCCACGTTGGCCACTTAACACGCGACCAGAATCACGACTCTACTCGCCGAGTCCACCGATGGACTCGCCGAGTTGCCCTTATACATTTTCACTTTGAACCCTGAACTTGCACTCCTGGACTCGGGATGTTACACCAACCATCAAGAACTTCCAGAGTACTCCTTACACCGGGTGAGCAGACAACCATTCAGAGAGAGGATAGATTCAGAATTCTATTACTTATTGTTTCAGAGGGGTTGAGAAGTAGAATGTTGCATATGCTGTGTACTAGGTCGGATTGGCAACATATGGCTAACAGATAAGAAGAATTTCATATATATAGCCTGCAGAGAAATAGAGTTGCATATGTTGTGTACCAGGTCGGATTGGAAGTCATGCAAAGGAGACAACATATGGCTAACAGACGGAAAGAAAGAAAATGATATTCTACATACCTAATTTATCGGAAATTACCAGTCGCCCCATCCAACCGGAATTAAGGACAGAATCCGCACATCGAGGAAAAGTGAATCCACAATTCTAGATACGGGCTATTTAATGTGATCGGTAGATTCTCATGTATATCTCCCTGCTCAACCTATCTGAGCGTCGTGACATTAGGTTAAACGGATCTAACTAGGTCAAAGTATGTCAAGTCCTTAAATTCATTAGGTTCAACTTTCCCTAGTAATGTCCATTTAAGAAATTTTTTGTGTCTACCAGCGCATCGAACACAGAGCGTATACGATTCAACTTAGGTACGTTACGCCGATTTAGATTGCCCGTTATCACTTGCTAATTTCATTTCCCAAAACATCTCCTGCAAGCACATTCCATTAACACCATATTTTTTATTTTCTGATTTTCTAATGTTTTTTTTTTTGGATTTTTTTAAAATTAATTTTATTATTATTATTATTATTATTATTATTATTATTATTATTATTATTATTATTATTATTTTATTTTTTAATTTTAGTTTTGTTTTTATTTCTCCCCCTAAATTTGTGCATAAGAGAGAAACGAAAGTAAATGCGCAAACTTAAACTATCCTAAAACAAAAATTAGTCTTTAAAGTGAATCAGCTTAAGAAAAACTCAGGAGTATAGAGAAGAAAACGCAAACCGTAATTCACCGATTGAATCTGCATTCAGAAGGTCTGAGAACAACAAGCATAACCTCAGAACATATCCGAAAATTCTTCATATCATTAAGCACTAACCCCATTTGTGATCTCTTCCTTTCTTCCTTTCCCGCAAAAGGACACATACTCTCAACAAAGGTCTGAATGTTGTACGGTTGAGAGATGTCCCCAATCATATGCCAGGAGCAGCCACTACCAACAAACCGAAGTCTGATGATATGCCTCCATAGCTGCTCTAGCACAGAGCGAGATCAGTTGGTCTTTGGAACCCAGTCCATTTTGAAACTGGGTCAACCTTTGTCATCAACACACAATACTTTCTCCCATGACATATCCTTCTTTTCACAAACAGAAGACAATGAAATATTAGAGTCATTAGAAGATTTGGGAGTTTTCACCTTTGGTACCCATCTATATTCGGGTTTAACCCATTTATTTTTCGATCCGATGGGTGCCTCGGCACTTGATTTGGAACTTGAAGCCGGCTGCCGAGGTGACTTTGACCTAACCGGTCTTTGTTTCACTGGAGCATCTCTTGGATTGGGCTTCTTGGCAGACATTTCCTTCTTTCCCCTGGGATTCGGATTCTTTGCCTTGTGGGTTTGATTCTTGGCCTTGTACGCGTTCCAGTCACCATTGTCTGAACGTGACCGGGAAGGGTTTCTTTTGAAGTATCTCCCACTTGGCGCGTTTTTCCATCCTTGTGCATAGTAGGGAATGTATGCACGATTAGGACAATTTCTGGCAATGTGTCCAGGTGTTCCACAATGAAAACAAGTCTTTTTCTTCACTGTGGAGTTATTTATTCCTGCCCCTGGTGGCGTATCCTTGCCTTGTCTCTTATTGTTCCCAGATGCTCGCTTGCAATAGCCACTTTGTTGCGCTGGAATTGGAGGCCTGTATTTCTCAACGACAGGTTGATCAGAAGCAACTGAGTTTGAAGCAAAAGACTCAGAGTTCAAAGAGATGTTGGTTTGTTCAGTAGTGCTCTCCTTGTTCTCATCTTCTGCTACTTTACCTGCACATGAAGTAGACACATTAGTATTTTCAACCTGAATACATCCTCACACAAATCCAGCTGGTTTTTCATATTTAAGATGTGCCTCCCTGGCAATTTCTTCCTGTGTCATAGGGATGGATGTGTAGTTATGATTGAAAGGTGGAGGAACACTATCATACCCTAAACCCTTGTTTTGATTATCTTTGAATTTTAATTGGGTTTCAAACAAGGACTCAACTGGCTGACTTGACACAGTATAATTTTTAAAACTAACATCTGTTTTTCCACAGTTAATTTTCAAATTGTCAAGTTCTTCAGTTACAGCAGCAAGTTGTCTCTTAATATAGTCATAATTTTCACACTTGTTGCTATACTCTTCATGAAGCTTCCTAAAGTCCTTGGTTTTTTCTTCTAATTCAGCCTTTAGGGGTTTCTGTCGTTTCCTGAGTTGACATCCTTCATATCTCAGGTCCTCAACTTCTCTTTTTAATAAATCAATTTGTTCCCGAAGAAATTTAATCGTATCTTCACTAGATAGTGTACATGAAACTTCACATGATTGAGAATCTGAAACTTCACATGATTGAGAATCTGAAACTTCATTGACCGAGATGTTTGCATAACTCATTGTATTTCCACACTTCAAAGCATCAAGTTCTTCAATTACATCAGCAAGACTAAGACGATTGAGATCTTTTGTCTTCTTGATGATAGCCACGTCCATATCCCACGATTTTGGAAGTGAATTCAATAGCTTTTTGTTTATCTCAGATTTAGACAAGAAGATCCCAGCTATATTCATCTCGGTAATAAGTGTATTAAATTGCTGCAACTGAGTTTCGAGGGTTTCTCCAGGGATATAAACGAAAATGTTGAAATTTTGTCTTAACATATCCTGACGACCCTCTTTCATGTTTCAACTCCCTCGTAGACCTTAAAACCAATTAAAAAGCACAACTAAAACCTAAAATCAAACTTAAAAGTCAAACCCTTTGATTATAAACCTCAAAAGTCAACCTTAAAAGTCAAATTTAAAAAGTTAAACTCAAAAGTCAAACTTAAAAAGACAAACTTAAAAGTCAAACCCTTTGATTATAAACCTCAAAAGTCAAATTTAAAAAGTTAAACTCAAAAGTCAAACTGAAAAACTAAATTTGAAAATTTAAAAGTTAAACGAAAAAGTCAAAGTTTAAAATCAAAGGTCAAACTTGGAAGTCAAAGTCAAAATTTAAGGTCAAAAGTTAAAAAATATAAGTCAAAAATTAAAATATAATTTTATTTATTAATTTTAATTTAATTAATTTATTATTATTATTTTTAAATTTATTATTATTATTATTATTTTTTATTTTGGATGAAAAAGAAATCTAAAATTAAAAAGAATTGAGTTTTGGGTTAAAAGTGTCAAAATAGGAAAAGTGGTGCGACAGGGAGTGTTTATGAAAAAAAAAACGAAAGGCTTGTAACAAATTGTTCCTTGGTTCAACTGGTAAAGCGCCTTGTTGAATTTGGAGAAGACCCATGTTCGATTCTTGGCAGGCCCAACTGCGTTTCCTATTTTTGATATGCGAAGGCGAGGATTCAGCTGCGATGCGAGGAGGAGGTCCAAGCTGCGAGGCCGTAAACCACCGAGGCCGAGGCCGCAAACCTCGGGCCGTGAACCTCCGGCGACCGTGAATAGTTTCCGGCCGCAAACTCCGACTAAAAACACCGATTTTTCGACTTTGAAGCTCCAAAACTCGATCAAAAACCATTTTTTATGAAAAACACGAAGAATAAACCCCCCTTATTTTTGCGAGATCTATCCAAAAATGCAAGGATATTTCAAAAATAAGATCAAATAATGCTCCAAATCTGACAAAATTGACTGATACAACTTGGCTCTGATACCAACTGTAAGTCCCTAATTTGTCTGTGTATCAGTCAGATCTATTTGATGGTGCGGAATCCCAATCAAACGGATGATGTCAGATCAAATAGAAGAGAAGGAGAAAAAGAATAATATGAATCTTGAATGTATTGATAATATGAATTAAATTCGTTACACAAGATTCACACACACAAACGCTCCTTTCTTCCTCTCTCTCTCTTGGCCGTACAATCTCTAGGGTTTATCAATATTTACTCCTCACCCTAACACCTATATTTATACTTGGAGAACATGGGCTGGATAACATGGGCCGTAAATGGGTTTACGGCCGTAAACACAGCCGTAAACACCTTACGGCCATAAACACCAAGTTGTTTACGGTCCAAGACACAAAATTACATTTTGCTAGAAAAGTAAAGTATAAACCATATTTTTGACCCAACAAAATAAAAGTGAAGTTTAAAAGGAAAAATCATATTGTTTTTTGGAGCTGTCATTAGAGAGAGATTCGTTAGCTTCTAACACCCAAAAATGACCTAAATAAACTTTTTTTAACTTTGTATAATTTGAATTAATGTGCCACTAAACCTTAGATGGGCTGCAAAACCGTAACCCAACTATCACAAAACTGTAGATCAATACCATCTGAAACTCTCTAAACCGTAGTTATTAGTCCAAACTAATGGTAACTCAATCCCGTATATGGTTTGGTTGATTATGGTTGGCTAATGGTTAATTTTTGGTAATTATGTAAAAAGTCATTATTAAGTTTGGCTAAATTTATAATGTTCTCGTTATTTAATAGTTTTTTTTTTTTTTTTTTTTTTTTTTTTTTTTTTTTTTTTTTTTTGTAAATCGACTTACATAAAATAAACCTATTTTGATTTGATGTTTTTGTCTCTTATTTTATTTTATTTTATTATTTTTTTTTACCTTTCGTCTTGTATTGACTTTTATTATTATTATTATTATTATTATTATTATTATTATTATTATTATTATTATTATTATTATTATTTTGTTTTTAATCACTTGTATTTAAAATATATCGATTATATGTAGTTGTATCTTTATTTTACAAACGATAATATCTTACATAGTGTTCAATAAAAAAATTATGACTATTCTTGTGATAATTTTTCGTTCCGACTATATATGTTATTTTTTTTTTTTCGATCGAATTGTCGGTTGTTATTTTTTATCATTCATACAATTATTGGGTTATCTTTTTTCGTTCAGACTATCATTGTGTTATTTTTTCCTTGTCGGATTATCCTTATGATTTTTTTTTATTCAGACTATCCATGCGCTATTTTTTTACTATTCGGCAATGTTTTAAAAACCGGTTTGAACCGGCCGGTCGAACCAGGAACCGGGAGAGGGAGTGGTTCAACTATCACCGGTTTTACATTGATTTTTGAACCGGATTGAACCATTCGGTTTTTAGAAAAACCCGGTTGAACCGGTCAAAATAAACCGGTTGAACCGGTTAAACCTAATAAAACCACATGAAAAAAAACTATTTACATAATAAACTTTGGTGATTTTTTTCAAATCTATTTAGTTTTTGCTAAATAAAAACATATGATAAATTTTATAAATTTTTTTGATGTGTTTGCATTCATCTAAAATTATATTTTGTTTCGGTATTATACTTTATTTTCTTTTTGACATATATGGATTGATATAAAACACTAAAACTTATGGTTATATGTTATTTTAATGTATTTTTTTATGTTGAAACTTGTAAACATCAAATTCATAATTTATATATGTAGGTATGTGTAGGAAAATAGAAAAAAACATGAAAAATATAGAAACCGGTTCACCCAGCGGTCGAACCGGGAACCAGTCACCATACCGGTTCAACTAAAAAACCGGTTTTTAAAACATTGCTATTCGGACTATCTTTGTGCTATTTTCTTGTCCCGTTTATCCATGTGTTATCTTTTTGTTCCGACTATTCATGTGTTATTTTTTTCGTTCGACTAACCATGTATTATTTTTTTCATTCGGACCAACCACGTGTTATTACTTTTATTTTTGTTTAATTTTTTTCGAGCAATTATATGCATGCTTATATGTGAGATTTATTTAACGGCTACGAAAATCGCAACCAAATAATAACACTAGATAGTTCGGACTAAAAAATAGCACAATAATAGTTTGAACGAAAAAAATAACCCATGATTAGTTTGAATAAAAAATAATACAATGGTAGTCTGTAACATCCATAAAATTTTGAAACTTTTCTAACTTTTAAATAAATCCAAAACCCATCATTTATTACATATTGTTTTCAAAATAAGATTACATCAGAGTTTTCCCAGAAATCACAACACAAAATACGAGGAGGTGCATGATTAAGTCTTCGTATTCTCGTAATCATCTGAGGTACCTGAAACATAATAAAAAACTGTAAGCACAGAGCTTACTAAGTATTCCCCAAAATATCACCACATAAACATAACAGACAACATCATGCATAAATGAGCCTTCAACCTGTTCGGACCTCCTCACAGAGCCTTCAGCTTATCTGAACCGCTCCTCAGCCTTCGACATGACCAAACTGCCTCGTAGGGCCTACAGCTTATCCGAACCGTTCACAAGGCCTTTGACCTGACTGGACCGCCTCATAGGGCCTTCAGTCTATCTAGGCCGCCCTGGTTTTGTTGGCCTTCAACACAAAGCAGAACGGCCTCAACCCGGCCACACACACATGTCGACATATACATAACTGATAAACACATAATCAATCAACAGGCTAGCACAGATCATATAGATTAATAAGCATAGAATTATCCTATCTACCAGGATTCAAATTTAACCGATTACTACATCACTCAATTATACGATAACCAGGATAACAATCCGAAGGGCCGACCTTGGTGCCTTCGACCCAACAAGTACAATGAGGAATACTCACCTCACAAGTAGTGCTGAACAGGTAAAATCCAACTCCAAAACTCAACTCCGACTCAAATGCCTACAACCACCACATAACCATTTCTATCAAAACCCTGAAATACCCAAAATGCGCTCAAAGTCAAACTTGGCCAACCATGGTCAAAGTCAAAGACAATAGTCAAGGTCAACAGTCCATGTTGACCCAACTCGTCGAGTGGACATACCAACTCGTCGAGTTACTACAATACTCAGAGAAGCAGGGAAAACCCGAGCCAACACACTGAGTTATCAGGACAACTCGTTGAGTTCCTATAGTATCTAGAGAAGTGGGAAAATTCAAGCTAACTCGCCGAGTTTCCAGGACAACTCGTTGAGTTTTCCCATTATTAACATATTCAACCTCTTCTTAGCGAATCTAATGCTTAAAAATGTAGATCTGATACCCAAGGGTTGGAAACCCACTTAAAGTTGCTAACTTTACATCCATGCATGACACAAGCAGACTCCAAGACTCAAGAAAGGCTTAATAAGGGACCTAAAGCATGAAAGAGGCCTAGAACTCAATAAAGCTTGCAACTTTAAGTCTAATGAGGCAATAAGATGTCCATATCTGAAGTGATAACTTCATGAAATACTCAACCCATGAATAATCCAAAAAATGAGCGAAATATTAAAATAAACTTCCAAGAAAGAGATCTAAGAAAAAGATGAGAAAGGTGTCGACTTTAGGTTGAAACAACAGAGTAGGTTTGTGACTACCTAAAATTTCTGTCTTGTACAAACCATTCAATTCAATCAAAGTTAGACTTGTTTCTGCTATCTTTTAGCATTGTTCAGGTGCTGTTTGAGTGTTCTAAGTCTAGTACAATCAAGGTTTGGGTTTAAGGATGTGTTATCTTAAGTCATAGGGTTGCATTCGGGCCAAACACTCCTTCAAGAGGAGTCTATGACCGTACACATGGGTGTACGGAGGTACACCCCCTCATGGCCATGAACTCACCCTATATAAATGATACTTAGTAATTTTTCCAACACTTTTACCACTTCAAAGCCAATAAATCGGATTCTCTCTCAACTATCATCAAGTTTCTCACCTAGATCTTCAAAGATGTAAGTGTTTCCTACCTTGATTAGTTGCTACATTGCTTTAATTAGTGAAAAATCCATTTTTTCATTCCATAAATTTCATCTTTGGCTAGATCATCATTTTTCACCAAGAACACCAAGAACACACACTAGTTCTTGGTGGCAGTAAACCCTCATCAAGCTTTCAAATCATGAGTAACTGCTTCCTATGCTTGTTATCTACTAGATACACTTGATATTCATCTTAGAATCGACCATCTTAGCAAGAAAATGGGGCCGTACACACCTCATGGGGCCGTAAACCCATGTTGATGATCATAGTTGGCCTTAAACTTTCCTTAAAACTAAGCATGGGACCAAAAACACTTCCTTGATGCTAGATAGGACCTTAAAACACCTCATTTGCATACTTCTTCATGAGTGTACGACCGTACACTCATGGGCCGTGAACCCCATGGCCGTATACACCTTAGGGTGGCCGTTAACCTCCCTTATTCAATCATATGTAATTTTAACACTTAGTTTCAAGTGTTTCCTAGTCCCTAGGGTGGTTGCCTATCATAACTAGCTGTGATATACACTAATTTGATACATATATGTGTCATTGTATGCTAAATAGGATCCGTGTGTGCACGAGTCTTCACTTGACACTTAGCATCCTATACCGATCTTACATCCACATCACTCACAGCAGGTGAGTTCATACCCCTTAATCTACCTTTTAAATGATTTTATAGGGGGGGGGGGGAATACAAGTTGAACATTATAGTTATTGAATCAATCACATGTGATTAATAAGTATCAAACAAATGGATTTCTTATACAACAAGATGTTTTATCAAACAAACTATTTCAAAACATTGTATCAAACTCTTTTACATGCTAAACTCTGTATCAAAATCTTTTACATGCTAAACTCTTTATCAAACACTTTTATATGCTAAACTCTTCATTTAACTATTTTAAACTTATATATTGTCCAAATCATGTCTATACAGATATAGTTATATAAATAAGGTTGGAAGGACTTAGGACTGAAAACTCACTTTATTTCCTATTCCTTGTTTGGTTGTGGAGTTAGAGTATCATGTTGTCTGTCTGAGTGTCGTTTGAATCTTAGTTATATATTATGTATATGTGTGTAGATATAAAAGCTTTTACCTGAGTTCAACACCTTTGGGTAGCAAAGGTGTGTAAACATACTCATTCATTCAAAAAAAACACTACTAGTAAACTATAATAGGTATGGTTTAGAGGTCTACTACTCAATATTTCTAGTTCGATGAAACATACAAGAGTCAGTTCAAACATACTATAATGAGAAACAAGGAGGAACATACTATATTCTATACAAAGAGAACATACTATACACTATACAATGAGAACATACGATATACTAGTCCAGAGGGAGCATACTATACAAATACAAGAATACTATAACACTAATGTGAGCCACTACTTCATGGAATGGCAACTTGCAGCCGTGTCACGTTTTGTAACCAGAGTCTCCTAGTGGGAGAGCGTGAATTTGTGTATAGATCTATACTGGACTGACCGTCCTAGACCTTGCTACTAGCTACAGTGGGACCTGCAGGTCTATGGGTGACGAAAGTCATACCATTTCGACGTCTTCGAGCATCGTGTTTTTACTAGTCGATCAAGTATGGTTACAAGCTCATCACATTATACCTTAATTAACAATTGGTTTTAGGTAGTTAGTACACTGTAGTTACTATATACAATACTACAGTACATCATTATTTTCCCCATTGCATTCACTTTGTGATCTTCTCACATAAATGGTAATGTTAACTATATTTTGATAATGATTTATGCTTGGGAAAAATACATACTTTTACAAAGGAACAAACATACAGAACAGTCTGGTCTTGGTAGAAGACTACATTTCAGATAGAAAATATAGGATTTTCCAGGAGATACAAACATTTACATTATACATTTACGAACATTTTCTTCAAACATTTACAAACAAATGACACTAAAAGTACTTATGAACTCACTAGCTTAAACATTGATCAACTCTTTGAAAATAACTTGTATTCTTAGGTCACCAGTAGACAGGTATAGATGGCCAGTTTTTGAGAAGACGGAGCACATTCAAGACTCTTCTTTATTTTGATTATTCATTTTTGGTGTCTTATATTATTAACACAGAACACACTTGTATTGAATTATACTATTAATGCAATGGATAATGTTGTTGCTTGTTTACTAGTCTGCATTGTTATGATACTATACATGACGTCCTCCGCTCCAGAACGTTTTTGCTATTCCGGTTTTGGGGTGTGATAGATTGGTATCAGAGCATTGTTTATTGTGAATTGAGTATATCAACCCATAAAAGATATACAAACTATAAACACAAAGGGATTAAAATACTCTGACCAAGAGTTTATAATTTTTAAGTAATAAATTATTTAACTAAAAGTATACATACATGCATTCATACTAGGATCAGTGTCATACTAGAACAGAACAAAGTATTATGATTGTTGAACATCACATGTAGGCTTGGGTACATATGATCAGATCTGGGAGTGATATAGCCTGATCAACTATATCTGTATGAGAAGTGATCAGCATGTGCCCAAGAATGGTTGTGGTGTTGCAGCAAGTCTAAAAACTTACCAACACTACTACAAAGAAACTTAAAATACTATAGGAGTATTTTGTGTTACTATAATTACTTATGTGAAAACTAAAAGGTCTTTACTAGTAGGTCAATAGTTGCTAAGTGGATATGCTAAGGTTATATGTAACTAAGGTGTCATAAACTTAGAGTCTGTGATCTTTGCTTTATTTCCTGTTCCTTGTTTGGTTGTGGATTTAGAGTTAGGGTCACTTATTCAAAGGTCTATTCTGTTTCGGTTACATATGACTGGTAATCACTACGCAAGTATTGAAGTAACTGGTAAGGATCATTCTATAATTATCTTAAGTAGTATGTCTATTAACTATCTCTTTTATCCCTATTCTCGCGTAGATAACATGGCCGAATTCCATCTCCCTGGCGACCCGTACTTTCCCAACCGAGGTAATGGCGGATGGATTGATGTGGATCCAGAAGAGGATCATGCAATCACTTTGGATGATGAACTCGTAGAAAACTTCTCCGAGGATTCTGACTCTGAGCCAGAAGTCAATAATCTACCTCCGGTGGCTCAAATCCCAAATCCTAACCCTTGACCAGAATTTCAAGGCCCCACACCCCCGTGGGCAACAAACTTGAACAGATGGATTCAGGAACAGGGTAAAACCATGCCTTACAATGGAGACAGAAGCTTCTACAACCTGAGCGAAGGAGGCTCAGCGGACAGAGTCCTGCCTATTCTGGTCCGCAGGATTGCTCGGAATAAAGAGCAGGGTAGTGCAGCCATCGACCGAATCATGGAAATTGATGCCAATTCGGGCATTAATACAGTCCATATTCGCCATCTTGAAGAGGCTCATGGGAGGGATACTAGATTCAATGAGGCTCTGCAGCAAGAATTAGCTGCAACTCAAGCTGAAGTCATAGAACTCCGAGAACGTCAAAGAATTCATGAACGACATCTTCGTGACGTGGAGCATCAATTGGCAGGTTTGAGGGTTCACCCAAGGGGTACCCGTTGCCGGTAGAAGATGCTCTACTCATCCTTTCTTTTGTTTTAAGGAATAGCCTACTTATCTATGCTCTATGTAGCACTTTTCCTGTAAAACATTCCTGTCTTTCAAGTACTATAGCTAGACTTTTATGCTGTCAAAATTTTCTTATCCTGGTTTAATGTAAGACCTACTTCTAGGTCATTTTTCCAAACTTATTACATCATTAATACCAATATTATTGACAGTTATCTAATACCAATATTATTGACAGTTATCTAATCGGTTGGAAAATCTTTATCCAAGTGCTTTCATGCTCCTACTGTTATATCTTTATTTCAATCATACTCATTTGTTTTGTTGAACTATGGAGAGTTAGTTCTTGAATCACTCTCATTATACTTACAATTAATTCTTACCATTATCTTCATCTTTGTAAACTTTTAGTTGAAAGATGCCTCCACTTCGATCAACGAGACTCAATCCTCCGATAACTCCAACTCAACCACCACCACCTCCTCCACAATACAATCTTTCAGCTCTCCAAGCTGCGGTATCTACGGCTGTTGTGGCAGCCTTAGCTCAATTTAGTACGAGCGGCACTAGCGGAGGTGGAACAGTTGTGCATTCTACTCAAGGTGATGCTCTAGTGCGCTCTAGGGAGTGCTCGTACAAGGACTTCACCAACTGCAAGCCCAAATCCTTTAACGGAACTGGTGGAATCATTGCCCACTTGTAATGGTTCGAGAAAACGGAGTCGATCTTTGAGATATGCTTCTGTCTAGAAGGAAGCAAAGTAAAATTTGCAGCCTGCGCCTTCTCAGACAGAGCCCTCACATTGTGGAATAGCCATGTCAAGTCACTTACTCTAATAGTGGCTAATGCTATGGGCTGGGAAGCTCTGAAGGCTCATGATTGAAGAATAATGCCCAAGGGGCGAGGTTCAGAAAGTTGAATAGGAACCTTGTAGCCTAACCATGAAGGGCTCCGACATAGTGGCCTATACTGCCAGATTCAGTGATCTGGTGGCACTATGTCCAGGAATGGTCCCTACTGAGGGGAAGAAATAGAGAGGTATATCTGGGGGCTGGTGCCTCCATATCAGGGGAATGTCTTAGCTTCAAACCCCACTACCTTCGACAGTGCCAAGCGGTTGGCACAACGGCTCATTGATCATGCAATCTGCACCCCGTCAACAACAACCATCACTGTCCCAGAACCATCCAAAGTCGTTGACAACAAGCGGAAGTTTTGGGATAACAAGAAGAACAAAGCGGCGTAGAAGTCTACCAAAAAGCAGCAGGTCGTGGATGTTCATGCTGCGATAACACCTACTGTTATTGCGCCAACGAAGCAGTATGCTGGATGTTTTCCCATATGCGACAAGTGCAACTTCCACCATAATGGACCCTGCCGGGAGATGAAGTACGCTAATTGCAATAGGAAGGGGCACACTGCCCGTTTCTGCAAGGCTCTGACAAGGCCAATCACCTAACTCCCCGGACGGAGTGGGTCACTACAAAAGGAACTGCCCAAAGGCAGGGAACGCGGGCGGAGTGGGAAGAGTTTTGGCTATAGGCCACGAGGAAGCAGTTGTTATGTTTTGATCATTCTAACACTCCTAAGTGTACATGCAACCCTAAATACCTTGGATCTATGTTTTCACTATTATAGATGCAAATACGAATATTCCAAGGTATTTTGCTAACTAGCATACAATTATATGTATTAAGATAACAAAACTAGATAGAATACATACCTCTTTGTTGTAGCTTGATTCCATGGAGCTCAAGAGCCTAGTGCCCCAAGTGTGGCACCTCAAATGGTTCACACAACATCAAATACACTTGGAATAACTTGAGAGAAATGATACACTTCATGAAATCGACTAGCCCTCACCATTCACACATAGTGTCCGATTTTTGGGAATAATAAGATGTTTATATAGTGTGTCACAATTAGGGTTACACCATGTAAACCCTAATTTTCATGGCCTTTCATTTCCATGATCCATGGGTACAAAACACCATGGAGTGTCCATGGAGCATCCTATGGGTTTTAGCCCAACTTGATAACTTCCATGGAGCATTAGCCTACTATACAAGTATGGATGATTTACACAATCAACTCATATATTTAACTAGTCTCTTTTTGATCACTTAATTAATTCCAAATTAATTCTTGATCAATACTAATTAAATAATCATATTAATATATTAGAACTTATAATATATTAATAAACATTAAGTGTTATTTCTCTCATTTTAGTCTATCCAAATGCATGATGCCATGCAACCCAAATGGACCATGCCAATCGGGTAAAGTACATACCAAATATAGTTATGGACTTAGACACTAATCCAACAGTCTCCCACTTGGATAAGTCTAAAACTATTATTGCGTATGACTTCAGGAACTGATCAGCAATTGTAGCTCTTAAAAGTTGCTGTCGAACTCTGACCTTTGTCAATGACTTGTCCATTAGATAAGGGATAATATATTCCTACATTCTAGATATCATATGGACTGAGACATGGATTATTAATCATTCTGACTGTCCATTTGTTATTTCCCGATTTCCAATTTATGACAACTGACTGATTGAACATATCAAATCAGTCCTGGCTTGGCCAAGCACTCACATGTGTCATCACTAAATCATCGAGGGGCCCACAAATATCGCTTTTATCCCGAAGGTAAAAGGAATGGATAATCTTCGACTCATATGGCTTGTTCTACTACTTGTTGAATCATACACAAATGCATGTTTTATAACATCGAGTTACCAATTCGTTTTCGTGCAATCAATGTATAACCAACTCATAGTAACAACTCATATCTTTAGGTTTGAAGAATATAAGATATTATCGTCTCATGATCACTCGTGATAAAAATCCATGAAGTGATTCAAATGAGCGTAGGTTGAATCCAATACTCGAATCCCTTATTCCAGGAGTACTCATGAACACTGTAGCCCCTTTGTCCCAGACTAACTACATACCCATTCATGACAGTCTTACCTTAATACTTACTTCCAACGTATTATCGACTGTAGATGGTTTAAATAACTTAGTCATTCAGAAAGAATAACCTAGTTATTCTGGAAGTCAAAACATGCAAAGTGAAACACAAGAATAATCGAATCCGATATGGTCTCAGAACTTATGAATATAAATAAAACACCTTTTATTTATCACCATATTGATTACACATTATTCATTGCATTCCATTTCAAACTATCAACTTTATACTCGAATTAAAACAATAGTTGTCCCATGCTCCAAGCATGTACACTATGTTTTCTAAACACTAGTGATGTCATACACCAAGTATGCACACTATGTTTGTCTAAACATTAGTTATGCCATAAACCAAGTATGCATACTAAGTTTGTCTATGATCTTTACTTTGTGAAATAGATTGATTGAACATAATTCCAATGATTCTCATTTCACAGTCCCAAATTCTTATCGTAAATGTAAAAATTCCAAATTCCTGCCATTTACCGAAATCTGTTAGATTCTAAACTTATATGCACTGATCCTCTATAATGATTATGCACAAAGTCACAAAGACTTGTCAACAGTCATTACAGAGTATTCTAATGGATAACATTCCATGTAAATGAAGTCTCATATTCAAATTCACTTGCTTTGAACATCATTCTTGCATTAAGTTTCCTAACCTTACACAAATTGAATAACTGCCACCTATGGAAACATTTACATATTCCCATTTTGACTATCACTTCTGAACAAGAGTTTCCTCTTTTCAGAATATGTCAATATGGTCCTTCCAAAATTAACACCATACTTCCAACTGTCCCTGAGCAACCAATCTTTGGTAAACCTTAGATTGTCCTCGACAATTGCTTAATCATTTTAGTCTTAACTTCTTACCACTTGGCAGCACAAGGGCCTGCCGTTGCTTCGAATTTGTTATGCAACCAATTAAGAACTCTCAGAACTCATATGCAAAGCCAACTTTAACTAGAATGGGCGCATAACTAGGAATATGTAAACACGATTGGTAATAAACCTCAAGTCATGTGCTAGTGATAAACTACATGTTTTATTCTTGATTACACTCTTTCAAGATCTTTTAGACTCTCACTGTCCTCTTGACATATAAGACTCACTTGCCAAATATTCAAGAGATAGTGTGGATTCTTTATCAAGACAAACACTTCACATAATTGAACTTAGTTGGTCTTTATTTAATCCAAAACATCACAACTTGCCAATTTCAAATGTACAAGAGTAGGACACTTTTACTCTTACATTTAACAAGTGTTATAAGCCTTTCTTTAATATATATCACTCAAGTTACAATCTTAGAGTATGACTCTAAGAATTGTTTTGGAATGAAGTGTGACTCACCTTCTTGATTTAACCATTTCGCAATTCTTGATTCCTCTTCTTAGCCATAGGAATGTACTAAGATGTCCTTAGAAGACAAATTGTGACATGGTTTTCTTAATCATTAAGATGATCACAAAACATGATACTAAAGTACTCTCCCATCTTTTCAGATTTGAGAAAATTTTATCTTTCTGCCAATTTCGATTCTTCTAATTCGTTCTGCCATTCATCAAAACTTTTCCAATGTTTCAGAATTATACTTAAACTGGTAAGTATAACCATATTTACTAAACTTTAGTAAATTATGACGAATAGTATTATCGATCTTATGTGGTAGACTTGACCAGTGCACAAGAATGTATACTCAATCCCTTAGTCCTTCACTTGACTCATATATACATGTGGACAAGGAATTAGTCTTAATTTTCCAAAGATGAAAATTCTCATTCATCATTCTATACAAATTGCAAGATTCCAAGTTTCAGTTCAATTAAAACTTGGGTGATGAGAATCTTCCCTTATTTGGAAAATTAGACATTACCACAAATGAAAGAAACAAATCCATTTTCCAATATTGGTATCAATGGAATCATATAAGCAATAATTTTTCACAAATGCCATTGTAAGGATACTTAGAATAAATAAAATAAAATTTTTTCCTTTTATTCAAGACTTTGCGGAAAAACTTATCCTTATAGTGCAAAATCATATGAAAAACTTGTTGTTATCTATTCCTAAGCAATATATCATAACTCCTAAGCAACAACTCAAAATTCTGATCACCGAACCATGCGATCGAAATCCATCTTCGCGATCAAAATCAACATATACTTCCTTTATGTTTCTTCATTTTTCTTCGATTATTAAAACATCAACATGTGACCCAGTCATATCATGTAATAAGAATCTCAAAATAGAAACTTAACAGAGTTAAATAGTGAACTTTACCTGAAGTAGAGTCAAACTTTTGACTTTACCATCCTTATGATCTTTCAGGTAAATTGGCAGCTTCACAATCAATGCCCCTTCTTTTGTCAAGGGAAACATATGGAATCTTTGGGAATGGTACATGGGGCTATCGCAGAATTAGCCTTTTACTTTACCACTTGGTCAATCGAGTTGACTGTGGCCGATCCCTATCCATTGGGAAGAGAAAGCCTTTTCTAGATATCTAATGTTACTATTGTCAATGTCCATTGGGAAGTTGATCTCCTAATCAAATTTGCTTTACTAGTCCTCAAACCAATGTTGATTAAGTAGCACCAAGCAAATAGATAAGATCATTAAGAGTCATGTCATAGTCTGTTTCATAGTAGTCCTAAAGGAACTCACTATGTGACTTAGAAAGTGATTGAACATCCAACTTTCTTAAGACTTTGACACCCAACTCTCCCGGCTTTTCAATATGTGACTTCATCTCCAATATGCGATCACACATAGACATTGCTTGCCAATAGGGCTTGAGTGACCTTGAACTTGTGGGTTAGGGAAAATAATTGGAGGAGGTGGAGGAAGTGAAATTCCAAGAGATTTGAGAAGATCATAAATGTCTGAACTAGACATCTATTAGGAGATATTCAACATAGTTGATCTAAAGTCCTTAACATAACACCCAATATGAAATATTAAGGCTAGGACCCAACACAATACTTTTATAACTTGGAAAAGGGATGCTGTAATCCAAGCTATAAAATATTTGAAGGTAGGCGAATGACGATTCACCAATTTCCACCACGAAAACGAAATAATTTAATTAGGTTTCACTTGGATTTGAAACTCCTAGATCTTTTGAGATTCATTGAACTGTTCAATGGCATGTTTCAATATCGAGTGTGACCTCTCAAGTTTTATGACTGGGATGCCGAGGATCACAAAACAAGGTGTGAATAACCATGCAAACATACTTGGTACCCTTAATATTTATCACTCAATCGATGAGTCGGTTAACCACATGCGCTGCACCGATACTATGATAGACATTAAGTTACCCTTTGCTTACCTTGTTAAATCCAACAAGTGTGCTTGTTAACCACACACGCTCCACTAACTGACTTAAGTAAAGTGCAAAGTGTAATTTCATGGGTTAGCACCAAATTCACATTTTCTTAAGTAACCAAGATTGGGAATTTATAAAAGTTTAGTTACTTAATATTTATCATTAATACTTTTGATGAAGGTAGAATTCTAGTCCTTGTCCTACCCGTTCGGCTAATGACCCTCCACCAGTCAAGGAAGCGATGGGTGAGAGTGGACACCCATTAAACTGTCATTTTATAGGCAATAACCTTATACCCCCTTATAGATCGGCTTCGTGAATGAGGCCTACTAACAGTAAAACTTACTTGCTCTTATAAGGGCTTGAGGGCAAAGTTTACATAAGGGAAAAGTTTACAAATTCCAAAACTTTCTCTTCTAAGAGCTTAACTTGGAATTGAAGTATTCATAAGGGAAAAGCTTACAAATTCCAAAACTTGAGGGCATGTTTTTGAAACTATTCAAAACTATTCAATTCCATAACTTATGTGTTTAAAGTAGTTTTAATTAAAAAACTCTTCAAGTTCCATAACTTGAGGACAAGTTATGGAAGACTTTAAACTATTAAAAGAATGTGACTCTTCCTTATTCATAACTTAAGGAAATATTTATGAGTTTTATGAATCTTAAATGTGACTTTTCATATAACTTGAGGACAAGTTACAAAAACACATTGTATGATCAACTCTTAGATTAATTTGAATTGAAAACACATTATCACATAACTTTTCTATTAATCTAAGCAACTCATAAGAACAAGATAATTCAAATCAAACTTTTTCATGTAATTAGCTTAATCCTTAAACTAATACAAAACAAGAATCTATTGACGATTATCTTTGAAATTGGATTAGAATGAACATTACCACATCAAAAACAAGTTTATAAGTTCAAAAATAGCTTAGGGCAATGTTTCTAGTTCAATTCCGGCCAAAAACCTCGAAAATATGCTGTCTAAGGGTCCTACTCGTCGAGTGTATGAACCTACTCAACGAGTAGGATGAGTTTCATCATGGACTCGGCGAGTCCATCAGTGGACTCGGCGAGTCCAATGCCCAGACAGCCTGAAAATCGATTTTTTTAGCATTTTTCAGCACTTTGCATCAAGTATGTTGGGGTGAGGTTGGACACAGGGTAATGGATCAGACGACCGTTCATTTCCAATTGACCTCATGCCGGTAGCTAAATCGCCCTATCGTCTAGTACCAACTGACATGCAAGAGCTATCAGGTCAAGTTGACGAACTGCTCAGCAAGGGCTTTATTAGACCAAACTTCTCACCCTGGGGAGCACCGGTCTTATTCTTGAAGAAGAAAGACGGATTGTTCCATATGTGCATCGACTATAGAGAACTGAACAAGCTAACCGTCAAAAATTTTTACCCTCTACCTCATATAGATGATTTGTTCGACTAACTGCAAGGGGCGAATTACTTTTCAAAGATTGATCTGAGATCCGGGTATCACTAGTTACGAGTGCTATAGGAGGATGTTCCGAAGACAGCATTTCGAACTCGTTATGGACACTACGAGTTTGTAGTGATGCCATTCAGATTGACTAATGCGCTCGCAGTATTCATGGATTTAATGAATACAGTGTGCCGTCCTTACTTGGATCAGTTCGTCATTGTATTCATCGATGATATACTTATCTACTCTTGTAGTAAGGAGAAGCATAGTAAACATCTACGACAGATCTTAGAAACACTACAGTCAGAGAAGCTCTACGCAAAGTTATCTAAATGTGAATTTTGGATCCGAAGAGTTGAATTCATAGGTCACGTGGTTAGCGAAGAGGGAGTTCACGTGGACCTTTCCAAAATTAAAGCCATTGAGAACTGGTCAGCACCAAAGACGCCTACAGAAATTCGTCAATTTCTAGGCCTCGTTGGTTACTATCGCAGATTCATTCTGAACTTCTCTAGGATCACGAAACCGCTTACTACATTGACCCAGAAAGGCGTTACCGTTGACTGGGAAGAGAAACAAGAAAAATCATTCCAAACGCTAAAGTGAGCCTTATGCAGCGCACCGATACAATCCATCCCAGAAGGAATAGAAGATGTTGTGGTTTATTGCGATGCATCTAACCAAGGGTTCGACTGTATCCTCATGCAATGAGGTAAGGTCATCGCCTATGCCTCAACAGCTAAAGACACACGAGGTCAACTACACCAAACATGATCTTGAGTTAGGAGCAGTGGTATTTGCTTTGAAGATCTGGAGACACTACCTGTATGGTACAAAAAGCACTATCTTTACAGACCACAAAAGCCTTCAACAAATATTCGACCCGAAGGAGCTCAATATGAGACAACGATGGTGGTTCGAGCTACTCAATGAATACGAATGAGAAATTCGTTATCATCTGGGTAAAGCCAACGTAGTAGCGGACACCCTAAGTCGGAAAGAATATTCTGGTCGTAGGATCAAATCATTGACTATGAGTATCCATTCGCATCTGTCCACACAAATCAAGGAGGCTCAACTAGAACCCTTGCAAACTAAAATTGTGGCAGGCGAGTCCCTAAGAGGGATGGATAAAAACTTGGAAGTCAAGGGTGGCGGAGCCTTATATCTCATGGACCGGATCTGGACACCGAAGCATGGTGGTTTCAGAGACTTAGTCATTACTGAAGCACACAACACTCGATATTCCGTCCACCCAGGTTCAGATAAGATGTATTTGGATCTCAAAAAGTTATACTGGTGGCCTAACATGAAAGCAGAGATTGCTACCTTCGTGAGTGAATGCCTTACTTGCGCTTAGGTTAAGGTCGAATACCAGAAACCCTCAGGTTTACTACAGCAACCGGAGATACCGAAATGGAAGTGGGAGCGGATCACAATGGATTTCATAACCAAGTTGCCCAAGACAACATGTGGTCTCGATACTATTTGGGTAATCGTAGACAGGTTAACAAAGTCCGCACACTTCCTGCCTATCAAAGAAACTGACAAGATGGAGAAACTAACAAGAACATACATTAGGGAGATAGTATGACTACATGGTGTTCCTATATCCATTATCTCCAATAGAGATAGTAGATTCACTTCAAGGTACTGGCAGTCGCTACAAAGTTCCCTAGGAACTAGGCTGGACATGAGTACAGCCTACCATCCGCAAACCGACGGACAAAGTGAGAGGACTTTCAAACCTTGGAAGATATGTTGCGATCCCGTGTGATTGACTTTTGGAAGGCATGGGATACATACTTACCCCTTATTGAGTTCTCCTACAATAATAGTTATCACACGAGCATAAAGGCTGCTCCATTTGAAGCTCTCTATGGCCGAAAGTGCAGATCCCCTCTGTGCTGGGCTAAGGTGGGTGACACACAATCAGCTAAAGGACGAGTTCATGACAACACTCTCACATGTCTAGAAATAATACGGTAAATTACAAAGAAGATCATTCAAATTCGTGAATGATTGAAAGCCTCTAAAGACCGATAGAAAAGCTACGCAGACAACAGAAGGAAACCTTTGGAATTCCAGGTTGGAGACCGTGTTCTATTGAAAGTCTTACCCTGGAAGGGCTTGATATGCTTCGGAAAGCGTGGAAAGCTAAATCCAAGATACGTAGGGCCTTTGGAGATTATCGCTAGAATCGGCCATGTAGCTTACAAACTTAAACTACCTCACGAACTTAGTAACATACATTCTACTTTCCACGTCTCAAACTTGAAAAAGTGTCTATCTGATGAGACTCTTTTAATCCCACTCGATGAGATCAAGATCAATGAGAGCCTCAACTTCGTGGAAGAACCAGTAGAGATCATGGACCGAGAGATCAAGCAAACGAAGGAAAGCCATATCCCGATAGTGAAGGTTCGTTGGAATGCCAAGCAGGGACCTAAATTCACTTGGGAACGTGAGGATTAAATGAAACTGAAATATCCTCATCTTTTTACTTAGTTATTTGTAATTGCTTAAACCGATGCTTAAAACACTCTAACGGGGGGATGATGTGACACACCTCATAGGGCCATAAGCCCATGTTAATGATCATAGTTGGCCTTAAACTTTCCTTAAAACTAAGCACGTGACCAAGAACACTTCCTTGATGCTAGATAGGACCTTAAAACACCTCATTTGTATACTTCTTCAGTCGTACACTCATGCGCCGTGAACCCCATGGCCGTATACACCTTAGGGTGGCCGTAAACCTCCCTTATTCAATCATATGTAATTTTAACACTTAGTTTCAAGTGTTTCTTAGTCCCTAGGGTGGTTCCCAGTCATAACTAGTTGTGATATACACTAATTTGATACATATATGTGTCATTGTATGCTAAATAGGATCCGTTTGTGCTCGAGTCTTCACTTGACACTTAACATCCTATACCGATCTTACATCCGCATCACTCACAGTAGGTGAGATCATACCCCTTAATCTACGTTTTAAATGATTTTAAATGCTTTTATAGGGGGGAGGGGAATACAAGTTCAACATTATAGTTATTAAATCAATCACATGTGATTAATAAGTATCAAACAACTAGATTTCTTATACTACAGGATGTTTTTATCAAACAAACTATTTCAAAACATTGTATCAAACTCTTTTACATGCTAAACTCTATATCAAAATCTTTTACATGCTAAACTCTTTATCAAACACTTTTATATGCTAAAATCTTCATTTAACTATTTTAAATTTATATATTGTCCAAATCATGTCTATACAGATATAGTTATATAAATAAGGTTGGAAGGACTTAGGACTGATAACTCACTTTATTTCCTATTCCTTGTTTGGTTGTGGAGTTAGAGTATCATGTTGTTTGTCCGGGTGTCGTTTGAATCTTAGTTATATATTATGTTTATGTGTGTAGATATAAAACCTTTTACCTCAGTTCAACACCTTTGGGTAGCAAAGGTGTACAAACATACTCATTCATTCCAAAAACACTACTAGTAAACTATAATAGGTATGGTTTAGAGGTCTACTACTCACTATTTCTAGTTCGATGAAACATACAAGAGTCAGTTCATACATGAGTCAGTTCAAACATACTATAATGAGAAACAAGGAGGAACATACTATATTCTATACAAAGAGAACATACTATACACTATACAAAGAGAACATACAATATACTAGTCCAGAGGGAGCATACTATACAAATACAAGCATACTATAACATTAATGTGAGCCATTACTTCATGGCGTGGCAACCTGCAGCCGTGTCACGTTTTGTAACCAGAGTCTCCTTGAGGGAGAGCGTGAATTTGTGTATAGATCTATACTGGACTGACCGTCCTACACCTTGCTGCCAGCTACAATGGGACCTGCAGGTCTATGGGTGACGAAAGTCATACCATTTTGACGTCTTCGAGCGTCGTGTTTTTACTCGTCGATCAAGTATGGTTACAAGCTCATCATATTATACCTTAATTTATAATTGGTTTAAGGTAGTTAGTACAACAATAGTTACTATATACAATACTAAAGTACATCATTATTTTCCCCATTAGATTCACTTTGTGGTCTTCTCAAATAAACGGTAATGTAAACTATATTTTGATAATGATAGTTATACTTGGGAAAAATACATACTTTTACAAAGGATCAAACATACAGAACATTCGGGTCTTGGTAGAAGACTACATTTCAGATAGAAAATATACGATTTTCTAGGAGATAAAAACATTTACTACAAACACTTACAAACATTTACAAACATTTACATTATACATTTACGAACATTTTCTTTAAACATTTACAAACATATGACACTAAAGGTACTTAAGAACTCAGCAGCTTAAGCGCTGATCAACTTTTTCAAAATAACTTGTATTCTCAGGTCACCATTAGACAGGTACAGATGGCCAGGTTTTGAGAAGACGGAGCACATTCAAGACTCATCTTTATATTGATTATTCATTTTTGGTGTCTTATATTATTAACACAAAACACATTTTTATTGAATTATACTATTAATGCAATGGATGATGTTGTTGCTTGTTTACTATTATGCATTGTTATGATATTGTACATGACGTCCTCCACCCCATAATGTTTCCACCGTTCCGGTTTTGGGGTGTGACAAGGTTCTAGATCTAACGCCTTCCTTTCAATCAAGCGTAACATCCCAAAAATATGGTCCAAAAATTTCGTTATTAAAACCATAAATATCATCATCAAGTAAACATCATAAACCATGTATCTCAAAAACATCATAACAATTGTCAAAGTATCAAAATATCATATCAAATATCAGAGTGAAATATCCCAGGCTAGAAAACTGTGGTGTGTGCATGCGATCATCCCGAACCCTTCCCTTTGCTAGCAAAAGAACCTGAAACCAAAACTGAAAATTGTAAGAACGAAGCTTAGTGAGCTTCCCCAAACTACCACATATCATACACATAACATAGAACATATAACATACACTTTGGGACTCCGCCCAGCTGCATCGAGACGAACCCGACATCGTGCTCTTGCCCGGCATCGGGCTTACCGTGGCATAAGACCACATCTGGCATCAGGCCCCGCTAGGCATCGGGCTTGCCCCAGCATCGTGCTTGCCCCGGCATACAAACAATGTTGTGTTTTGAGCACAATAACACTCCAATGGTGCACATGAAACCCTAAATGCTTTGGATCTATGTTTTCTCTAATTATACATGCATTTTCATTTTTCCAAAGCATTCTCCCTAACTAGCATACAATTGAACACTTGAACAGTACAACTAGTTAGATAACTTCCATCTTAGTAGGACTTGTAGTTCTAGGCCTTCAAAAGCTTGAGCAACTCAAATGTGATGCCTCCAATGGTTCACAAACACCAAATGCGAGAGGAGGCTTGAGAGAATAAGTTACTTAGCACAAAATCAACTTCACTCTCTTAGAATGAATGGGGTAGCCGATTTTGGGACTAGGGGCATGCTTTTATAGTGTTACAATGCAAAGCCTAATGCCCCATGACCTTTCACATTCTTATGCTCCATGGATTAAACATCCATGGATTATCTCATTGGTTTAGCCCATCCTAAACAATGATGGATCATTGGCCCACACTATAAGAATCATTGATTTACACAACCAATACCCATATATTTAATTAGTCTCTTTAGATCACAAAATTAATTCCAAATTAATTATTGATCAAAACTAAATAAATAATATGATTTCTCAATTAGTATATTATACTTATAATATATTAATAAATCACAAATAACCTTATTCTCAAAAGTTTATCCTATCAAATTGCACTGATGAAGACAACACAAAAGGACCATGCTACAATTGGTTCAAGTACATCCCAGTTATAGTTATGGGATTAGACACCAAATCCAATAATCTCCTACTTGGATAAGTCTAATAACTATAACTGCCAATGCAACTTCAGGATCCGATTAGCAATCATAAGCTTTCAAAATCCATTGTCAAACTCTGGCCCAGTCAGTGACTCGTCCTTTAGGTAAGGGATCATATATTCCTCTGTTCTCAAGATATCTATGTGGAAAAATACATGGAACATGGTCATACTGATTGTCCTGCAATTTTGTTTCCCGCTTTCTGATTCGTCTAACATAGAACATAACTAAACACATCAATTTTGTTCTGACCGGGAAACACATAGTCAACACAGAACCATCGAGGGGCCCAAGATATCGCTTTTAATCCTCTTAGGATAAAAGGAATAGATCAACTTCAACATTATATGCTTGTGCTAACTACTCATCAAATCATGCACAATGACACGTTTTATAGCATCATGTTACTAATGCGTTTTCATGCCATCAATGCACAACCAACTTGTAGTCAACTACTCATATATCTTGGTTTGAAGATATATGATATTATCGTCTCACAATCACTTGTGATAAATTCCATGAAGTGATTCAGGTGAGTGCGGGTTGAATCCAATACCCAAATCTTATTTCAGGAGCACTCATGAATGGTTTAGCAAGCCTTTGCTATGTCTAACGCCTTAGACAATCTACAAGCCAACTCATGACAGTCTTCTTTCATACTTACTTCCAACATATGATCGACTGTGGATAGTTAGAATAATTTTATTATTCTGGAAGTCAAAACATGTAAGGTGAAACAATAGTAAATAATTGACACAAGACAATAACTTTACTTATAAATAAAACTCCTTTTATTTAATCATCAAATGTCAATTACAATTTAGCTATTACAAGTTTCTATTTATCTAATCACTAAAACTACTATCGTCCATTAGCCCAATGCCCCTCGCATGTAGCAAGTGTTTGACCCTATTCAGTCACTTTGTAAGGGGATCTGATGGGTTGTCCTCTGATAATATCGTCTTCACCACTAGCTTTCCTTCTTCTACTTGATGTCTTATAAATTGGTACTTTCTATCGATATGCCTGGATCTACTATGATCTCTCGGCTCCTTGGTTAAGGCAACCGCCCCTTCATTATCACAACAAATCTCCACATGATCCTTTATGGATGGTATGACTCCAAGGTCTCCGATGAACTATTTCAACCATATCGTCTCCTACGATGCTTTGTTTGCTGCTATGTACTCTGATTTGCAAATTGAACTAGCTACAGTCCTATACTTGGAACTTTTCCATGCTTCGCTTACTGCTGTGTACTCTGATTCACTCCCACCGATTGTAAGGATCCAGTACTTAGTCCTCTATAGGTACTTAAGAATTTTCTTAACTGAAGTCCAATGAGCTATACCAAGGTTCCCTTGATATCTTCTAACCATGATCAAATCAAAGGCCACTTCAGGGTGAGTACAAGTCATAACATACATGATCGAACCAACTGCGGAAGCATATGGATAACGACTCATCTCTACTATCTTAGTCTCTATACTCGGACATTGATTCTTACTTAGTTTGGTATTGCATTGGATAGGTAAGTCACCTTTCTTGGAGTTCTCCATGCTGAAACGCTTCAACACCTTGTCCAAGTATGTACTTTGACTAAGTCCTATTAGTATTTTATTTATGTTTCTCAATATCCTTATCCCTAGGATGTAAGTAGCTTACCCAAGGTCCTTCATAGAAAAACACTTCCCAAGCCAGGGCTTAACCTCCTGTAAGGTTGGGATGTGATTTCCTATGAGTAGTATGTCATCTACACACAATAATAGAAAGCTAACTATACTCCCACTAGCTTTGAGATATACACAAGACTCATCCTCGCTTCTCAAAAATCCAAACTCTTTGACTTCCTCATCAAAACAAAGATTCCTTCTACGAGATGCTTGTTTCAACCCATATATGGATTTCTCAAGCTTAGACGCTCTATTAGGGTACTTTTCATTGATAAAACCCTCTGGCTGACACATATAAAGATCTTTAACCAACTTTCCATTAAGGAAAGCAGTTTTGAAATCCATTTGCCATATTTCATAATCAAGAAATGCGGCTATGGCCAACATAACCCTTATAGATGTAATCTTCACTACTGGTGAGAAGGTCTCATCATAGTCAACTCCCGGAGTTTGAGTAAAGCCCTTCGCAACCAGTCACGCCTTATATGTGTGTACTTTCCCATCCATGTCGGTCTTCGTCTTGAGGATCCATTTGCACCCGACTGTCTTATGACCCGGCACAATGTCAACCAAGTTCCAAACTTGATTGTCATATATGGACTGAATCTTGTTGTCCATTGCCTCTTTCCATTTAGCAGACTCGGGGCCTGCCAAGGCTTCCTTGTAGTTTTTAGGTTCATCCAAATTATCAGTGTGCTATCATTGATAAATGTATCACCCTCAGATGTTATATGAAAACCATATAATACAGGTGGAACACTAACTCTACTGGAATGCCTCAGAGGTACGGACTCGTCAATTGGTTCGATTGGAGTTTCCTCCTCGGGTTGAGTGCTAGTGTTTGAGGTTCCTTCATCACTTAGCTCTTGAAACTCTTCAAGGTCAATTTTCCTCCCATTGTCCCCTTGGCATATGAGGTTTTTCTCACGAAGGACTCGTATCCTTGCAACGAAGACAACATTGTCACTCGGTCTGTAGAAGAGATATCCAAAGGATTTCTATGGGCAGCCGGTGAAAATACATTGCTCACTCCAAGGTTCAAGCTTTTCGTGAGTTTTTTTTCTCACAAAAGCCTCGCAACCCAAAACTTTGATGTGGTCTAATGTAGGAACTTTCGCTGTCCACATCTCCTGAGGTGTTTTGGCAACCTTTTTGGTAGGGACTAGATTAAGGATATGGGCGACGGTATCTAAGTCGTACCCCTTGAATGAGATAGGTAACGAAGCTCGACTCATCATGGAATGAACCATGTCTAGCAAGGTTCGGTAGTGCCTTTTATCCACACCATTAAGTTGTGGTGTCCTAGGTGGCTTCAATTCTGAAACAATTCCACATTCCTTCAGATAGTCTAGGAACTTGAAACCAAGATACTCTCCTCTATGATCGGATCGTAATATCTTTATCTTCCTTCCCAATTGATTCTCCACTTCCTACTTAAACTCTTTGAACTTTTCAAAAGTTTATGTCTTATGCTTTGTTAAGATGATAATCCTTTAAGATCGATTAGATTCAAACAGGAAGAGCAAGAACACAATGATAATCAAACTGAGGTTGAATGATTCAAAGTCATGCCTCAAATGAAATCGATGAAGAATTTCAAATATAGATGCGTGTTAAGGTTACAAAGTAAAGATAAGAGTTAACTAAAATAAGATGCATGCATGCACCATAAATACTCTAACCCTAATAAATGAAACGGATGGACAAGCCCATACCATGTACAAAATGAGCTAACTAATTAAGCCCAATGACGCAACACTTATATACCCAACAATCTCCCCCCTTTGTGTCAATTGAGGCAGGAGGATCTTCACTTCTGAATCTTCTTTGTCGTCTTGAAGATCTTGGGCATCACAACAAGCAAAGTGCTATGAAAGGCAACGTACCACCGAATCATGTGATGAAAATTTTTCTTTGACGATGTAACATTTGCTGGACACTCCTCAATTATCTCCAGAATATAATTCAAGCAAGTAGTGGAGAAAAGATGCTTGTCTTGTAAAGCAAACAAGCATTTTGCGAAGTCACCACACTCAACCGAACCACGATGGAACATTACAGTCAGGTGATAAGTATCAATCTTTCCCTTCATCATTTTGTTTACATCAGATGCAACACCTCTGGGAAGAACATTAGGCTTCTTTCGTTGGGCAGAAGCAATATCCATATAAAACGTTGAGACTTCATTTACATAAGACATCAGTATTCGCTTGACATGCTCCATTATCGGCTCATACTTCTTTTCGTCTTTGATCAAGAAGTGAAACAAAACAATCCAATCATATGGATTTAGACATAGGAGATCAGTAGGAGTAAACTCATGTATCAGAATTTGCGAGCCTCTTGCTGTCTTGAATTTGACGTTTGCGAAACACCCAGTCTCAATCGGCCCAACGAATTTTACAACTGTGATCTTTTGAGCACTCCAAGTCTCGTATTGAGGCTTGTCATACTTGATATAGAACTCCATTAAATATTTGTTGACTTTTGCGTTAGATGGAGCTGCATTTGCGATTGGCTGAAAACACCAGAAGAGGAAGTCCTTCGCAGTCATAGGCATGTCAAACCGCGAATCCACAGAGTTCTCCAACTCGAACGAAGCGACAGGTTCGAGCCAGTGAATGCTTGGATATTCAATCGCCTCATTTTTTATTCGCTCCATAGTCCATTAAGGAAATAGAGTTTTTCAGCATTTCCTGAGCTTCGCGTTCGGCCCTCTCCTTTACTTCAGTGTTTTTCGCTATGCGAATGTTTTCATTTAGTTCTTCATCATGACGCATTCTTTATAGCTTATCAGCTTCACTTTCTTCTTCTTCTTCTTCTTCTTCTTCTTCTTCACTTTCATCAAGTTTTCCTTTACCTTTGGAATCCAAAGCTACATTACCCTTCGGTTCTTTAGGTTTTGATGGGCCCTCTTCATTACCAGAGGACCCGGTAGGTGGTGGTGGTCCTATCTCTCCCCCTTGTTTCGGATGATCCGGGGAACCCAAAACACCCTCAACCATGCTAAGCATCGCCATCGCAGGATGAAGCTTCTTAGCAAGATACCTTTGAGTAGTAATTAGAAGCATTGGATCTCAGGAATCAAGAAGGTTGGATAAAAGAGCATTAACATCTGACACACAACTTTTCACGATAGCTCGTTCGGATTTAAAGGTATTAATTTCATTATTCGCATTGATGAGCTTGGCAGACAACAGTTTGAGCCTCATGGATTTTAAATCCAGCTAAGGCAGGATCGTACTTTCAAGTGCTAAGTCATCGTGAGCCCTTCCCTTTGCTAGCAGAAGAACCTGAAACCAAAACTGAAAATATTAAGCACGAAGCTTAGTGAGCTTCCCCAAACTACCACATATCATACACATAACATATAACATATAACATACACTTTGGGACTCCGCCCAGCTGCATCGAGACGAACCCGACATCGGCTTACCCTGCATCAGGCTCCTGCCCGGCATCGGGCTTACCCCGACATCAGACCACGTCTGGCATCGGGCGCCGCTTGGCATCGGGCTTGCCCCGACATACAAACAATGTTGTGTTTTGAGCACTATAACACTCCAATGGTGCACATGCAACCGTAAATGCTTTGGATCTATGTTTCTCTAATTATACATGCATTTTCATTTTTCCAAAGCATTCTCCCTAACTAGCATACAATTGAACACTTGAACAGTACATCTAGTTAGATAACTTCCATCTTAGTAGGACTTGTAGT
Source organism: Lactuca sativa (assembly GCF_002870075.4). Taxonomy (NCBI): domain Eukaryota; kingdom Viridiplantae; phylum Streptophyta; class Magnoliopsida; order Asterales; family Asteraceae; genus Lactuca; species Lactuca sativa. Next base: position 196,423,066 of record NC_056627.2, read on the forward strand.
TCTAGGCCTTCAAAAGCTTGAGCACCTTAAATGTGATGCCTCTAATGGTTCACAAACACCAAATGCGAGAGGAGGCTTGAGAGAATAAGTGACTTAGCACAAAATCAACTTCACTATCTTAGAATGAATGGGGTAGCCGATTTTGGGGACTAGGGCATGCTTTTATAGTGTTACAAATGCTAGGGTTACATTAATGCAAAGCCTAATGCCCCATGACCTTTCACATTCTTATGCTCCATGGGTTAAACATCCATGGATTATCTCATTGGTTTAGCCCATCCTAAACAATGATGGATCACTGGCCCACACTATCAGAATCATTGATTTACACAATCAATACCCACATATTTAATTAGTCTATTTTGATCACAATATTAATTCCAAATTAATTATTGATCAAAACTAGATAAATAATATGATTTCTCAATTAGTATATTATACTTATAATATATTAATAAATCACAAATAACCTTATTCTCAAAAGTCTATCATATCAAATTGCACTGATGAAGAAAACACAAAAGGACCATGCTACAATTGGTTCAAGTACATCCCAGTTATAGTTATGGGCTTAGACACCACATCCAATAATCTCCTACTTGGATAAGTCTAATAACTATAACTGCCAATGCAACTTCAGGATCCGATTAGCAATCATAAGCTTTCAAAATCCATTGTCGAACTCTGGCCCAGTCGGTGACTCGTCCTTTAGATAAGGGTTCATATATTCCTCTGTTCTCAAGATATCTATGTGGAAAAATACATGGAACATGGTCATACTGATTGTCCTGCAATTTTGTTTCCCGCTTTCTGATTTGTCTAACATAGAACATAACTAAACACATCAATTTAGTTCTGACCGGGCAACACATAGTAAACACAGAACCATCGAGGGGCCCAAGGTATCGCTTTTAATCCTCTTAGGATAAAAGGAATAGATCAACTTTGACATTATATGCTTGTGCTAACTACTCATCAAATCATGCACAACGACACGTTTTATAGCATCATGTTACTAATGCGTTTTCATGCCATCAATGCACAACCAACTTGTAGTCAACTACTCATATATCTTGGTTTGAAGATATATGATATTATCGTCTCACAATCACTTGTGATAAATTCCATGAAGTGATTCAGATGAGCGCGGGTTGAATCCAATACCCAAATCTTATTTCAGGAGCACTCATGAATGGTTTAGCAAACTTTTGCTATGTCTAACGCCTTAGACAATCTACAAGCCAACTCATGACAGTCTTCTTTCATACTTACTTCCGACATATGATCGACTGTGGATAGTTAGAATAATTTTATTATTCTGGAAGTCAAAACATGTAAGGTGAAACAATAGTAAATAATTGACACAAGACAATAACTTTACTTATAAATAAAACTCCTTTTATTTAATCATCAAATGTCAATTACAATTTAGCTATTACAAGTTTCTATTTATCTAATCACTAAAACTACTATCGTCCATTAGCCCAATGCCCCTCGCATGTAGCAAGTGTTTAACCCTATTCAGTCACTTTGTAAGGGGATCTGATGGGTTGTCCTCTGATAATATCCTCTTCAACACTAGCTTTCCTTCTTCTACTTGATGTCTTATGAAGTGGTACTTTCTGTCGATATGCCTGGATCTACTATGATCTCTTGGCTCCTTGGTTAAGGCAACCGCCCCTTCATTATCACAACAAATCTCCACATGCTCCTTTATGGATGGTATGACTCCAAGGTCTCCGATGAAGTATTTCAACCATATCGCCTCCTACGATGCTTTGCTTGCTGCTATGTACTCTGATTCGCAAATTGAACTAGCTACAGTCTCATACTTGGAACTTTTCCATGCTTCGCTTACTGCTATGTACTCTGATTCACTCCCACCGAGGGTAAGGATCCAGTACTTTGTCCTCCGCAGGTACTGGAATGCCTCAGAGGTACGGAATCGTCAATTGGTTCGATTGGAGTTTCCTCCTCGGGTTGAGTGCTAGTGTTTGAGGTTCCTTCATCACTTAGCTCTTGAAACTCTTCAAGGTCAATTTTCCTCCCACTGTCCCCTTGGCATATGTGGTTATTCTCACGAAAGACTCCTCTCCTTGCAACGAAGACAACATTGTCACTCGGTCTATAGAAGAGATATCCAAAGGATTTCTATAGGCAGCCGATGAAAATACATCGCTCACTCCAAGGTTCAAGCTTGTCGTGAGTTTCTTTTCTCACAAAAGCCTCGCAACCCAAAACTTTGATGTGGTCTAATGTGGGAACTTTCCCTGTCCACATCTCGTGAGGTGTTTTGGCAACCTTTTTAGTAGGGACTAGATTAAGGATATGGCCGACGGTATCTAAGGCATACCCCTCGAATGAGATAGGTAACGAAGCTCGACTCATCATGGAATGAACCATGTCTAGCAAGGTTCGGTTGTGCATTTTATCCACACCATTAAGCTGTGGTGTCCTAGGTGGCTTCAATTCTGAAACAATTCCACATTCCTTCAGATAGTCTAGGAACTTGAAACCAAGATACTCTCCTCTAAGATCGGATCGTAATATCTTTATCTTCCTTCTTAATTGATTCTCCACTTCCTACTTAAACTCTTTGAACTTTTCAAAAGTTTCTGCCTTATGCTTTGTTAAGATGATAATCCTTTAAGATTGATTAGATTCAAACAGGAAGAGCAAGAACACAATGATAATCAAACTGAGGTTGAATGATTCAAAGTCATGCCTCAAATGAACTCGATGAAGAATTTCAACTGTAGATGTGTGTTAAGGTTACAAAGTAAAGATCAGAGTTAACTAAAATAAGATGCATGCATGCACCATAAATACTCTAACCCTAATAAATGAAACGGATGGACAGGCCCATACCGTGTACAAAATGAGCTAACTAAATAAGCCTAATGACGCAACACTTATATACCCAACAATCTCCCCCCTTTGTGTCAATTGATGCGGGAGGCTCTTCACTTCTGAATCTTCTTTGTCGTATTGAAGATCTTGGGCATCACAGCAAGCAAAGTGCTGCGAAAGGCAGCGTACCACCAAATAATGTCATGAAAATTTTTCTTTGACGATGTATCATTCGCTAGACACTCCTCAATTATATCCAGAATATAGTTCAAGTAAGTAGTGGAGAAAAGATGCTTGTCTTGTAAAGCAAACAAGCATTTTGCGAAGTCACCACGCTCAACCGAACCACGATGGAACATTACAGTCAGGTGATAAGTATCAATCATTCCCTTCATCATTTTGTTTACATCAGATGAAACACCTCTGGGAAGAACGTTAGGCGTATTTCGTTGGGCAGAAGCAATCTGCATATCAGACGTTGAGACTTCATTTACATAAGACACAAGTATTCGCTTGACATGCTCCATTATCGGCTCATACTTCTTTTTGTCTTTGATCAAGAAGTGAAACAAAACAATCCAATCATATGGATTTAGACATAGGAGATCAGCAGGAGTAAACTCATATATCACATTTTACGAGCCTCTTGTTGTCTTGAATTTGACGTTTGCGAAACTCCTAGTCTCAATCGGCCCAACGAATTTTACAACCATGATCTTTTGAGCACTCCAAGTCTTGTATTGAGGCTTGCCATACTTGATATAGAACTCGATCAAATATTTGTTGTCTTTTGCGTAAGATGGAGCTGCATTTGCGATTGGCTGAAAACACTAGAAGAGGAAGTCCTTCGCAGTCATAGGCATGTCAAACTGCGAATCCACAGAGTTCTCCAACTCAAACGAAGCGACAGGTTCGAGCCAATGAATGCTTGGACATTCAATCGCCTCATTTTTATTCACTCCATAGTCCATTAAGGAAATAGAGTTTTTCAGCATTTCCTGAGCTTCGCGTTCGGCCCTCTCCTTTTCTTCAGGCTCATTTGCTATGCGAATGTTTTCATTTAGTTCTTCATCACGACGCTTTCTTTTTAGCTTATCAGCTTCACTTTCTTCTTCTTCTTCTTCTTCTTCACTTTCATCAAGTTTTCCTTTACCTTTGGAATCCAAAGCTACATTACCCTTCGGTTCTTTAGGTTTTGATGGCCCCTCTTCATTAACAGAGGACCCAGTAGGTGGTGGTGGTCCTATCTCTCCCCCTTGTTTCGGATGATCCGGGGAAACCGAAACACCCTCAACCCTGATACGCATCGCCATCGCAGGATGAAGCTTCTTATCAAGATACCTTTGAGTAGTAATTAGAAGCATTGGATCTCAGGCATGAAGAAGGTTGGATAAAAGAGCATTAACATATGACACACAACTTTTCACGACAGCTCGTTCGGATTTAAAGGTATTAATTTCATTGTTCGCATTGGTGAGGTTGGCAGACAACAATTTGAGCCTCATGGATTTTAAATCCAACTAAGCCATGATCGTACTCTCAAGTGCTAAGTCATCCCGCAGTTTTTCAATCTGAGTAGAAATGGAGGATTTGAATGAGGAGTGATTTGCCTTGATTACAGAACAAACCATCTCTAGAGCAGCTTACTCGGATTAGAGAGTAGTAGTGAAGTTGGCAACTACCTTCGTAGCATTCAAGGTGTTGTTTTCAACTGCATTGCGCAATTCATTCATGAAGGACGATTAGTTTATCGACTTTTTCGGTCGCTTCGTTGCAAGAATTTGTAGAATATACAACAACTTTATTAGCTTGAGCCAGATTCGCAGCATGCTCCTTGACCAATGTTTCGAGCATAGATTTAACAACCGCTTTAGAATAGGCAGATCTTGAGGAGTAGGTGGATGAACAAATAACAGAATCCAGCTTTTTGTTTAAAGCTTTGAGATGCCTTTAAGTGACAGGGGCACCATCGTCACTGTCTTGTTCCAAAGTGACGGGACTATAATGAAACTCTTCACAGTCAAAAACCCCTTCAGCATTAACAGTTTCATTATCGCCCTACCAAAGAGGAGACATGGGTTAAGAAGCCTGAAGTTTTAGCCCCCATATCAGATACATTGACTGAGACTGCATGTGTGGCTGAAGTAGTGGGTGGGAGTGTTGAAACAGTGAAGATTGGAGTAGAAAGAGGAATACTTGTTTGTTGTGATGAAGAAACAGGTGGAGGGCATGGTGCAATGGAGATGGGTGTTGAAGTAGTTTTAGGTGAGGGAGGAGGAGAAGGAACAGAGTCATTGAAGATTTAGGTTACCTCAGGGTTCGTAGTCTCTCATTCGTTGCGATTAGGAGGCTCCTCATAGCGAACTTGACCTTCTTCATTGTGAACATGCTCTTCTTCCTCATTACAAACTGGTTGGTCTTCTTCAATCCAAATATTCGATTCAGTCTCAGAGTCTGATCCTTCACTCTCACTTGGAGTGGGAGACTTTCGCTTGCGAGCATGCTGTTTTCTTCTTTTAGGAATGGCAGTAGAAGATGTTGTTGGTGCCTTTCGCTTTTTAGGTGAAGGTTTTGCAGTATCTGATGGACCTCCCTTGGCAGTAATATTCTTTTCCCCTTTCTTAGCACCCTTGCCTCCTTTCTTGGGTTTATCCATAGCCTTCTAGAATTTTTCTTGAGGCAGGCACGTCACGAAACATAACTTCCGGAATAGATCCAATGAAAGAATACTTTAAGGAATCAGAGACAATAATTCTAGTAGTATGAAAAGTAGAAACAGTTGCCATCAATGCATTATCCATTAAGGGAATATTGAGCTTATTAATGGACCTGCGAACAATGATGGTCTAGAAACGTGCATAGGAAATCTCACAATGACATGTGGTAGAGTAGGTGCTTTGAATGAATTGAGCCCAGAGAACAGACCCATAGTCAACGTTCTGACCTATGTAGAGACCATACATGAGTGCCATAAACATCTTACTGTCACAGTTGGAACCAATAACCCTCTCAGAGAAACCTTTGAACAGTATAGTAAAAATACCGTTCCATTGAGGAGGCGTATTTAGTTTTTTGAAATTTGACATAGCAGTGAGGGTCTCTTTGTATCCCATATGGTAGAACATCTCCAAGAGAGTAGCGTTAGAGATGGTTTCTGGGTTGATCATATCATCAGATTGAGGAAGCCCGAGAAGATTGCAGAAACGAGATTTGGAGATAGATGTAGTATGGTTATGGATCTCTAAGGAGATCTTTTGCTCCTATTTGATGTAGTTGGCAAAGGTATAGGCCTTGGAGATCATAGACAGTGGAACGTTCTCCATCTCGGTAACAACAATTGTCAGTGGGGAATACTTGAGACACTCGACGATCAGAAGCATGAATGGTTCATACTTGCACGGTTCTAGATCAATCAGTAGGTTCTGCTGTTGTTTGATGGTTAGGATAGAGGAGTGAACAGTCTGATCTTGAACAGAAAGGTTTTCATATGAACCTGCCATTGTTGAGAGCTTGGAGAAGAAGATGAACAGTTGAATCTTTTGATCGTCTGGAATCTTTTGAGAGGATTTTGAAAGTGATAATAAGAAAGGAACCCTCAAAACCTTTACATACCATTCAATGTGTGTGGAAAATATGGAGAGAAAATGCATCGGGTACTGAAACGTTGCCTGAAAAAGTGCGACTTGACAACTGTAGATGTCAAACCCGTGCGTCATATTGTGGAAAAACAACTGGCCGTTCAAATTTTACACACGCCTTTTTGAATTCTTATCATAAAAAATTGACGCGTCATCATCCACTTTTCGCAGTTAAACACTCTTTGATCCATCTATTACGAACCTTTGTTTTTCAGAAAACTTGGGCTACACTCCGAACCTGAAAGTAACATTAAGAACCACGAACAAGACTTTTGGGAGATCACAAGGACCTTCGTGCAAGAGTGTCAAAGATAAAGAAATAAATCAAAGTATATCTGGGAAATTTTGTGATGGCTATATAAAGACACAAAACTTTTGATCCCGGGCGTAGATCTCTTCCTTCGAAGTCAAGAGAGACTAGGAAGTGTCTGTGTGGTTTCCCTTTGAAATACGATCAAATGTTTGACAAGAAACATTGAAAGGTATCTTTTAATTTGGCTCATTGGGTGGCTGATTCTCCAACCAAACAAGAAACTTAATATAAGTACGAATGTTGGATGAAGTACTCGTGTGACCAGTGTAGTCAATTGAACGAGTAGGTTTGGAATTATTTTAGTGATTAGACGAAAGTGTGAAATCTCAACAACAACAACAACAACAAAAAAAAGAACTGGATCTTATGGGAAGAAGTTACTTGGTATAAGAACATTTTATAAAGATCTCATAATAGAAAAAAGAGAATTCATTGTACAAACGACGAAGGTGGCTTTTTTAATTCCATGGTGAAAATCTAGAACAATTAATTGTTCACCGTCAATTCATGTAAGTGTGTTGGATTTTGGGTTCCACTTAGTTCATGGTGAATGAAGCTAAGATCATTAACTCAGATGTTTTGTAACCATAAACCTCAGTGGTATAGTTGCGAGTCTCAAGGGTTACATTTATGAGTATGAAGGCAAATGGAGAAGAGTGAAGGGGGTTCCATAGAAGTAAATGTACCTCTGCTATGAGAATATGACCAAGCAGAAAACTCTTAACTTACGATAAGAAGAGTAAGGTAGCTCATGACTGATGTGAATTTAACAACCTAGTTTGGAAGAAACAAATGGTCGATTCGATTCATTAAGGCTTCACATAGAGTCTATTGAGGCTTCGGAGAACATGCAGTAGCATGCTTCTAGGGACACTTAGCTAATACATAGATAAAGAGAGTTATACCTACCCCTTCACATGAATTGAGATTTGGTACGAATTTGTGCCTCCATGATCTTTTTAAGGTATTTTTGATCGTTTTGAACTTTGTGAAAAACAAATAAAATAAATAAACACGAATAAAATATTTTTGTCTTTTGTGATTTTCTGAAAAAGAATTAAAAACAGAAAAGATTGAAAAATGGAATAAAGATAAGCAATAATATCATAAAGTACAAAAGGATAAATTGAAAATTTTGAACCATAAATGAACAGTAGTTTGCGAACTACTATGAACGCTCGCACTGGTTCATAGTGTTAAAGAAGACTGCGAATGAATAGTGGACTATGAACTACTGCGAACGTTCGCACCGATTCACAGTATCAAACATTATGTGTGCGAGAGTGGTTTTGAAACAGATTCAGCTTCCATCCTTCCAAGGCCTTGAAGGATTCTATTGAAGGTTGTTTCATGTAAGGCCTTTGTGAATATGTCAGCCAACTAATCAGAGGATCTAACAAAATGAATTTCAACGTTGTCGTCTTCTACATGATCCTTGATGAAATGGTACCTCAGTGCTATGTGTTTTGTATTTGAATGTTGCACTGGGTTATGACAAATGTGAATTGCACTTTCAGAGTCATAGTAAAGAGAGATTCGTTTCATACTCAAGCCATAATCACGAAGCTCGCTTTGAATCCAAATGACCTGAGATATGCACGAAGCTGCAAGTATGCATTTAGCCTCAGCTGTTGATAGCGATACACATGTTTGCTTCTTGGATTGCCAACTAACTAATTTTCCATCGAGAAATTGGCATCCACCAGTTGTGCTCTTTCTATCGAAACCACATCCCCTAAGGTCAGAATTTGAAAACACTTCAATGAAGAAGCCTGAGTTCGCATGATACCATATGCCTAAAGATGAAATTCATTTTCGGTATCTGAAAATATTATTGACTGCCACCATGTGAGTTTCGTGAGGATTTGCTTGGAACCTTGCACAATAAAAATGGAATACATAATGTCCGGTCTACTAGCTGTTAGATACATCAAGGAACCAATCATATGACGATAAAGGGTCATATCAGCAGCTGGTTTTTCTACAGATGGTGTCAGTTTCGTTCCGAATGCCATTGGAACCTTCACTTTAGAGTCTCCCGCCATGCCAAACTTAGAGAGAAAAGTCTTGTTATATGCTTCCAGATTTATGAAAATATCTTCCAAGCCATGTCTTATATTTAATCCAAGGAAAAAGATAATAGGACCCATGGAGCTCATCCTCAAATTTAGTTTCCATCAACTTTCAGAATTTAGCTATTAAGTTAGGATTAGTAGAACCGAAGACGATGTCATCAAGATAAATTTGGACGATCATCAAGTGGTCACCCTCTTTCTTGAGAAAGAAGGTTGGTTCAATCGAACCTTGTTTAAATTTTGACATTTTAAGGAAACGAGTAAGAGTTTCATACCAGGCTTTCGGAGCTTGCTTCGGTCCGTAGACTGTCTTATCCAAAATGTAGCATTGATTGGGATACTTCTCATTAACGAAACCAGGTGCTTGTTCTACATATACCATTTCTTCTAACTCACCATTCAAGAATGCACATTTAAGATCCATCTGAAACACTTCGAAGTTCTTATGTGTTGTGTATGCTAGAAATATGTGAACTGATTCCAACCTTGCAGCAGGTGCGAAGGTTTCTTCGTAGTCGATACCTTCTTCCTGGAAATAACCCTTCACCATGAGTCTCACCTTGTTCCTTATAATGTTCACTTCTTTATCCAACTTGTTACGAAACACCCATTTTAAACCAACAATCGATGTATCTGGTGGAGTAGGAACTAACCTCCAACCCTTGTTTCTTTCGAACTCATTGAGTTCATCTTGCATCGCTTGCACCCAATTAGAATGACCAAGAGTTGTGTTGACGGTTTTGGGTTCAACTTTGGAAATGAATGAATTAAACATACAAAATTCCACTTTGGAGAATAATGCAGTTTGTTTCGCTTTTGACTGGGATCTCGTAAGAACACCAACAGAAGATTCTCCAATAACTTGGGTTTTCGAGTGATCCTTGTGGAGGATAGTTTGGATCATAAGAGGGATCCAATTCAACAATTACTTCCTCGAATTCTAATTGCACATCCGAATCGTCATTTGCTTCTATATCCTCCCCCTCGAATGGCGAGAGATCCTCTTCTTCAGTAATTGAAGAATCCCCTGTGAATGGAGGTTTGTGAGTCAATGTGGACAGGGAGTCATCTAGGTCAGAGGAAGGAGACAAAGTATAACCCTTCCCCTATGATGAAATGTTTGTATCCTGTGGTGTAGATTGATCCCCCTGAGGACTTGCATTGGAGAAAGAATTCTCCACCTGGAATGTAGTGTTTGTGCCTTGAGGTACATTCGCAGTTGATGGCTGATTGTGCATGTCTTTCGTAGCATCACCAATTATCTTCTTCAATTCATTGACCTTGTTGTCAACTGCTTTCGCTTCAGATGTGATAGACTTCTATGGCTCATCAAAGAGTAGCATGAATTCATGATACATAGTGGAGATTGGAATAGTGGTCGAACTTGGCTTAGGAGAGATTTCCTCTGATTTACTCTCCTTTGACTGAATCCTCTTCATGTAGTTACCATCAAATGTAACATAGTAGGTTTCTTCCATCTTCTTTGAACGTTTGTTGAGAACCCTATATGCTTTGAAAGTTAGCGAATACCCAAATATATACCTTCGTCAACTTTCGCATCGAATTTGTTTCGTTGTTCCTTGGAGTTGAAAATGGAACACCTGGACCAAATACATGGAAAAACTTGACATTAGGTTTACTATTATTTATGATTTTGTAGGGAGTAAAAGAGAATCGCTTATTCAGAATGGATTGATTTTGTGTTTAGCAAGCAGTTGCAATCGCATCCGCCCAGAAATAGAGAGGCAGACATGCGAAGGATAGCATAGTCCTCGCAGCTTCACACAAAGAACGACTTCGCCTTTCAACTACACCATTCTGTTGTGGAGTATAGGGAGTAGAGAAATTGTGCGAAACTCCCTTTTCGGCTAGAAATTTGTTGATTGCTTGATTCTTGAATTCCAAGTCATTGTCGTTGCGAACATTGCGAACCAGCTTTCGCAGTTGAGGTTCAATCTGCTTTATGAATTCTTTGAGTTTTTGGAGTAGCTTCGGATTTCTGTTTAAGGAAATACTCCCAAGTGAAACGTGAAAAATTATCTACTATTACAAGAATATACTTACTACCACCAACACTTTCAATCGCAAAAGGTCCACAAAGGTCGATATGTAGCAGTTCCAATGGTTCAATGATTTTCATGTTTATGATGGTTGGATGAATTTTCCTACTTTGCTTCCCCATATCACAGGATGCACACAAATGATCCTTATGATAGTTCAAGAGAGGAAGCCATAGCAGATGATCACCAATAACAAGCTTGTTGATGTCTTTGAAGTTGAGGTGCGAAAGTCTTCTATGCCATAGCCAGCTATCATCAAAGTGAGCTTTCATAAGCAAGCATATGGATTGCTTTCCTCGTATCGTATTTAGATTCAAAGGGTACATTTCTCCTTTTCGCTGTGAATTTAAGAGAACTGCTTTCGTTTTCTTTTCCATTATTTCAGATCCTTCATCGTCAAAGGATACTTTTAAGCCTGTTCCAACAACCAGTTATGAAACACTGATAAGGTTGTGTTGTAAACCTTCCACATATGCCCCTTCACGAATCAAAAATTTTCCGTTCATTATCATTCCATAGCCTTTGATATTTCCAAACTACTTGTTTCCATACTTCACATTTCCATCATCTTTGAGAGCTCGAAACTCTTGTAGCTCCTCCATCCTTCCTATCATGTGACGTGAGCAACCACTGTCGATATACAATTCAGAGTCGAACTGCTCATCACGAATGACCTGCAAAAATCAAGCAGATTTAGGAACCCAAAGTTTCTTGGGTCCTTGTGAGGCTTTTATAGAAAAAGGAAAAGCAATTATTAGATCAACCATATAAGTTCGTTTGACCAAAGTGTTTTCATCTTTTGTTTATTTAGAATCAGATTGGTTTTATTTGTTTTTTATTTCATTCTTGACGAAATCTTTCTCAACTTTCTTTGATCCAGTCGATGATTTCTTGATTTGAGCTTCAACGTCCAAAACTAACTTTCCCTTTCCTTTGATATCTTTGAATGACCCCTTCGTGGGTTTAGAATTATGAGATTTTGATTTCTCAATGGGCTTATTTGCAAAAGAAGGTTTTTGAACAGAGTTCCCTTTTGATTTCGGTTGATTTCAAGAATGACAGTCCGAACAATGATGGGGATTCGCATGCGAACGAGCTTTCACATTTTGATTGGAAGACTTTTCTCTGCGAACGTAGTTGGAATTTTGGGATTTCCAAAATTGCTTCCTTTCATTAAGATTTCTCGAATATCTCCTATTTTCTTTGAGGTTTTTGCTCGGCGAGTTGTTCAGAGGACTTGTGAACATTCACTTTAGCTTTCATTTTTCTTGCATGAGATTCATCCTTTTGAGATTTGTTTGAAACTTCCTTTGATCCACTTGGACTTCCTTTCTCATAACTGGAGCGATTATTGAGTGGTTCGGCCACATACCTTCCTTTCACTCTCCATGAGATTCTTTCAGATAGACCCTTTGTTTCGTCTGCATTGTCTATAGGAGCAGACCAAAAGAGCTCATCGCAACCATCTTTGTTGTCTTCGTCGAAAATGGACGCTAGTTCGAGTGTTTGACTTTTATCCAGTCCTTTAGTAGGAAACATCTTATTAGGAACAGTTTGTACTTTGGGAAAAACCGTTGTTTTAGCTTTTAAAATTTTGGGTTTATTTTGGAAATACGTGCGAACTCAACATAATTTTCAGAAATCCAACCTTTCATTGGTATAGGTTCGTTTTTAACAAACTCTGAGCAATCCACCTCATCTTCTACATAGATTTCGCTCATATCACTATCCTCATCGAATTCATAAGTGCTTTCCACATTTATCTTATTTTCTGAACTCAATTTGGCACTCAATGAGTCGAATTTCTATATAGTATCATATTTAATTTGCTTCCTATCGTTTTTATCTAAAATTTGTTTTAACATGTTTTTGTTGTCTTTGGACTTTATATATGATTCAATTTTCTTCAGCCCAACCCTGTATGCATCAGATGTTTCTTCTGATGAAACTATGGATTCACATTTGTAACAGTCGGTGTCTATCTCATCTTCCTATAATTCAAGAAATGGCAAAATCATCTTATGAATTTTCTCTCCAATTCCACAATCAATGTGCAACTGAGTAATGTTAAAATAAAGCCTTTTAGCAATCAAATAGAAAATGTTACGTTGTTCTAGAATCATTAAATTATCCCGTTGCAAGTAATTTAATTGATCCCTAGACTTAGACAACTCTGACTCGATCTTCTCAATCTACATTCGCCTCTCATCGCTTTTTGACGAAACACTGCCGATTTCATTAGTTATGTTAGAGTTTTTCAAACGAGTCCTTTTTAAACTATCCCTTATGTTTGAAAAAGTGAATTTTAGGTCGTTTAATTTAGTTTCGTATCTAGACACATGTATATTGAGATATTTGAGAATTAGATTTACCTTGTTGATTAGTTGTTCACATTCGTTGATTTCTTCAGGAACTGGTCTTGCACCAAAACAACTATCATATCTCCTTCCACTCCCAGTAACATTCTCCTGCATCTATGACCCATCATTCGTCACCATCAAACACCTTCCAGAAAACTGCGAACTCTCCTCCTTCTCAATGTATGCCCTTCCATGTGTGGGCCTGCGAACTTCATCGTCTTCTGAGTCTGTTGACCAGACTCCAACTCCTCCAAACTCGTTTCCTGCCACATTTTCCTGCACAATTAAAGCAGGCATAGAGTTATCAGTAGTCTTCTTCTTCTTGATTTCCTCCAACTTTCGCATGTGGTACGCCTCATCATCTTCTCATTCTTTCTTCTCATTCAACCTCCTCAGCATACAATCCTTTTTCCAAATGGTTTTTGCCATGACAATAGTTGCAGTCATAGCCAGAATCACCAATAACTTTTTTATCCTTTTTCTCTTCCTCCTATTGACAGGTACTCTTATTTTCCTCCTTCACCTTCTCTGAGCTATAGCTGCCTTGCCAGTTTCGGTTTTTGTTTAATAAAAAATTCTTCCTTTCAGACCGCATGGGA